>NC_143012.1:88418905-88669928 GCF_055824585.1 Amblyomma mixtum
AATACAAGGAGCACAGAACAATGACAGCTACCATATACACGAACCAATTACGGTCACCAGATGCTGCGCTACACCTTAACAAGTGTATTAAATGGTGCCCATATCGCTCACTCATAATCAATGTGCTCTCAGACTTCTTACCACACTTCTGTGATTTTTATTTCTATATGCATTTTTTGCGAGTTTTCAATTTCCTAGAATTCCATAGCTATCCCTTGCCTTGTAACTAGTCTTTTTCGTCTTTCTTGTATCTTGTATTCTTGTATTGTATTTTTTTGTAATATATTTTTGTATCTTGTATTATTGTATTTTTCGCCTTTCTTGTATCTTTGCTACCTGCACTGTATTTTCTGCCGTGATGTATCTTTGTTTCTTCTTTTTGTTGTACAAGAAATAAGAATGTACTTGCCTTTCTTTCTTTATCATGTCGGTTTCTGCGTCGCTCCGACATCTGCAACGGGGTGCAGGCCCTGTAATGGCTTTTTTCAGGCTTTTTGCTTGACCCCCCCCCCCCCCCCCTCAACATCACACCTGTCTAGCGGACGTTTGATGTTGAAGATAAATTTGACTTTGACTTTGATCTTGACCCTTCAAACCGTTCACTTCGTGCGTGCTGCATCGAAGTGGACATGTAGGTTGTACGGAGAGGTGTGCGCGTCCTCAGCTTCCCTCCAAGCGTACAGAAAACAATCAAACATCGCTCACAGACTTGCCCTGCACCACAGAGTAACCATTCAGAGGGATGGATTTATAGGGCGCATTTCCAAGATTGCCTCTGCATATATGGCTGATATGAATGCAAATGTCCCTCAAGAGAAAAGTATACAACAGCTGTATCTCACCGGTGCTCACCTATGGGGGCCGAAAGTGGAGGCTAACAAAGAGGGTACAGCTTAAGTTAAGCACAACGCAGCGAGCTATGGAAAGGAAAATGATAGGTGTAACGTTAAGAGATCGGAAGAGGGCAGAGTGGGTGAGGAAACAAACGCGGGTTAATGATATCCTAGTTGAAATCAAGAAGAAGAAGAAATGGGCTTGGGCAGGCCATGTAATGCGAAGGCAAGATAACCACTGGTCTTTAAGGGTAACGGAGTGGATTCCAAGAGAAGGCAAACGTAGCAGGGGACGGCAGAAATTTAGGTGGGCGGACGAGATTAAGAAGTTTGCGGGGATACAATGGCCGAAACTGGCAAAGGACAGGGTTAATTGGAGAGACGTGGGAGAGGCCTTTGCCCTGCAGTGGGTATAGTCAGGCTGATGATGATGATGATGATGATGATATGGCTGACTAAAATATTCGTCCCCTGTAGAACAATGCCAGCAGGTAGGTAGTACTCGATTCTTTATCGATAACTCCCTGGCAGGTATCGACCGCGAACAGGAGTAGCGGTGACTTATGGGGTAGGATCACTTCATGTGTGCCCCGTTGATTGACGCCGGTGATACCGTTTGAGTGTTTTGGCAACGATGTCTTTGATAGCTCTTAGGGTTTTTCGTACTTTGATTCATCATTTGGAGCATGGTGGTTTTTGTCTCCGCGGTTATATGCAGCGTTTATCGTCGGGCACCTTCCTCCGCGCCAGGAGCCGAAGTGTGCGCTTTAGGGTATTAACCAGCTGTAAGTTTTTTTTTCGTATATCAAAATATTTTGTGCAGATCCCGTGCGAGGAGAACTAGCACGAGACATAACATGGAACAAGCCCGCATAGGGAAGTTCCGAAAGATTCGTCATTTTTTTGGAAAAAAAAGATGGTACACCGTGTGAAACAAACCGTCAGCGTAACAATCCACACCTCTTGATTTTTCAACAACGGGAGGTGTGTAGGCCTAGGAGGAATGACGCATGTGCAGGGCGCCGAAGGAAAAAGAGAAGAGCAGGAAACCGGTGTGGCCGAGGTTACTGAAGCAAAAACACTATGGGAGAGAGACGTGTGCTGACAGTGTGGTCGGCAATGGGAGTGCGTGCTATTATCCGGTATGGTTGGTCACGTGGGACTAGTGTCCGTCCTCCTTGAACGCGTACAGACCGCGTGTGGTGAAGAGGTCGCGTCTCGTCAAATGGTTGGCCGCTGGCGTTACATGGCCAGTGAAGGAATGCAGAGTGTGCAGGAGGATGAAGGTCGAAGTGGGCGTCGCTCCACGTCCACGAATGAATACAACATTGGTTGAACACAGGACATGGTGTTAGCGGACGAGCATGTAAAGGTGTCAGACATGGCGTCCACACGGCGTAATGGCCGCGCCCAGGCACATCACATGCTGCGTGATGTGTTGAGTTACCGGACAGGGTCTGCAAGATCAGTGCCAGAAACCTGACCTCGGATCACAAAAGACCAAGAATGGGAATCAGCCTCGATCACTAGATGCGGTACGCGCGATAGGGAAATGAGTTTCTGTTCAGAATCATCCCACGTGATGAGACATGGGTGCACCACTTGACCCCTGAAACCAAGACCGCCTCAATGACGTGAGAGGGTGGTGGTGGTGGTGAAAACATTTATTAATCATAGAGAGAGGTGTTGGGGGTCGTGACCTGAAGGGTCACGCCCTTACAACCACTAGGTGGGATGCCTAGTCAGGCACACCATTGGCGTTTGCCGCAGCCCGGGCGCGCTGCGTTAAGGCCCTTTGGGCCTCGAGGGTGCAGCAACCGGACAGGGTCGCCTCCCAGTCCTCTCGGGTGGGGTTCGGGATAGGGGGTAGGGATGGGTTTTTCTGGCAGGCCCACACCATGTGGTAGGTGTCAGACACCTCCACGCAGTGTGAGCACCGCCCGTCGAATTTAAGATCGAAATGCTGTAGAATTGCCGGGCACAACATCGTGTTGGTGAGCAGGCGCAGGAGTACCCGCTCGTTGACCTTCCCCAGCCCTTTGCATGGGGTGGGAAGAGTTTGGTGCGTGGATTTGTAATAATCGCATATTTCCTTAAAAGTGTAAATCGGATTGAAATGGAAGTCCTGGTCGGCGTCGGGTCCCGTGTGAAATGCCCGGAGAGAGAGCGCGCGGGCGGCGGCGTCGGCTGCCTCATTTCCGTGGACGCCTTGGTGACCTGGAGCCCAAACGATAGATCGGTGCGCGGGATCCGAGTCTCGGCTACAATTTTGGTAATACGATAAGCTAGGGGAGTAACCCACCCTTGCGTGACGTTTCGACAAGCCCCTCGTGAGTCGGTGATTATGTATTTGGAGGAGGTGTCAGAGGCTGCCAAAGCGATGGCAACCTCTTCTGCGTGAATTGATGACTGGGCCTTGAAAGTAAGGGCGTCTACTGTTTTACCCTCGTGGACGACCGCGGCCGTGCACCATCCCCTGGAGTCCGGGCCGGACGCGTCCACGTAGAAGACTCCTGGTTTGCTCCGAAAATGGCGGTCCAAGGCTTCCGCCCGCGCCAGGCGCCTGCCATTATGATCCTCTTTGGACATATTGGTGGGGAGAGGCCGCACGTGGAGGGCGCGTCTCCAGTGTACGGGAAGGCGGCATCTCTCCTCTGTGAATTGAGTGTGCTGGATGTGTAGTCGGGCTAAAAGGCGGCGACCCGACCCTGTCTTTGTGAGACGAGTGTATTGGTTGTTGAGGTGGGCCTCCCGAAGCTCCCTAAAAGTGTTCACCATCCCCAGTGCCATAAGGCGGCTGGTAGAGGTAGAAACTGGGAGGTCCAGCGCTCGATTCATGATTTTGCTGAGGATGACCTCGAGGGAATCCTCCTCCTGTTTCGGCAGGTGGAGGTAGGGAGTCGAATGCAAGATTCGACTGGTCACAAATTGGTTCGCCAGCCGCAAGGCGTCTTTGCATCGTAACCCACCGCGCTTGTTGGAAACCCGGCGGACCATGCGGCCCACCTGGTCCCCCACCTGCCGGAGCTTGGCGAGTGTTGTGTCGCAGCGTCGCTGGTTGTGTATGAAGAGTCCAAGGACTCTGATTTCCTTGGATTCGCGAATGGGACCACTTTGCAACGAGAGATTGATTTGGGTCAAGCATGTGCGCGAGGGACGTAAATGCACGAATTCCGATTTCTGCGGGGAGCATTGCAGACCACAGTCTCGAGCATAGCGGTCCACTCTGCTGGCGGCCGTTTGCAGGCTGGTCTCCATATATCCCAGGCGTCCTTGCGTAGCCCAGATGGTGATGTCGTCGGCGTACAGCGCGTGCTGGACCCCTTCGACCGCACCAAGCAGGGCGGGTAGGCGCATCATGGCAATGTTGAATAGCAGAGGGGACAGCACCGCGCCTTGTGGAGTCCCCCTCGTGCCGAGCAGGAAAGGTCCGTGCTCTTCGTCCTGTATTCGGATGTAGGACAGTCTGTCCGTGAGAAATTGTTTAACGTAATTGAAGGCATTGGTGCCGCAGTGAGTTTGACTCAAATGTGTGAGTATGACCTCCTGAGTTACGTTATCGAACGCTCCTTTCAGGTCGAGCGCAAGGACGATTTTATAGTTTTGGGGGTGTGTAATGGGGTTCAAGATTTCGCGGTCGAGTTGGAGCAGGACATCCTGTGCGCATCTATGTGGGCGAAATCCGAACATGGTGTCCGCGAAGGTGTTGTGTTGTTCGAGGTACTCGGACAGCCGATCCCGCACCATCGTCTCCATCAATTTTCCCACACACGAGGTGAGAGAGATGGGGCGGACGTTGTCCGTGTCGATCGGTTTCCCGGCCTTCGGGATGAAGGTGACAAGAGCCGTCTTCCAGTCAATGGGGAGCGGGGTTTCCCCCGTCCAGATCGCATTGATGTATTCTAGAAGGCACTGGTACGCTAAATCAGGAAGGCTCGCCAAAAGTTTGACGGTGACCTCTTCCCGGCCCGGCGTGGTGCCCCTCTTCATTTTGGCCAGACCCGCCCGCAGATCGTGAACCTGGAAAGGCTTGTCCAACTCCGAGTTTTCCCTGCCGGCGTAGGAGTAGGCCGATCTGCGGGCGTCCTGCGTTGTGCACAGGTAGCGATCCCGGAGCGCCTGTGCCAACTGCGTTGTATTTCTTTGGAATGCGTGCATGGCTTTGTGTAGTTGCTTCTGCGTTTCTGTGCGGGTATGTGTTGGGTTGATGAGGGCTCGGAAGAGCCGCCACGTGTTGCGGCTCGACATCTGCCTCGCCGCCGCGTTGCAGCGATCTACCCAGTTGGAGTCAGCGAGTTGGGCCGCGTACTCTGCTGCCTGCCGGGTGAGGTCCGCAATGCGCGCTTTGAGCTTCTTGTTGTGTTTCTGGCGCTTCCAGCGGCGCGTGAGGCCGCGGCGCGCTTCCCAGAGGTGGAGGAGGTGGTTGTCCGCGTCCGTGACCACCTCTGTAAGCTGTATCTGCTTCTCGTGGGAGCGAAGGTGCGATATGACTGACCGGGACCAGTTTGCGTATCCTTGCTCTGTGATATTCGTGTTGGTGTCGGATGGGAAATTTTTGCGAAAGGTGGTCCAATTGGGGATGCGTGCTAGTGTGGTAGGGCGCTTTAGGGGGCGTGTATAAACAGTGGTGTTGATGATGCAGTGGTCGCTGCCGAGGGTATCCTCGGTGTTGATCCAGTCTGCGTGTCTTATGTTACGAGTGAAGGTGAGGTCCGGGCATGTGTCTCGGGTCACCGAGTTGCCTACGCGGGTAGGAAATGCCGGGTCGGTGTGGAGGGTGAGGCCCAGTGTGGACGCCAGCTCCGCCAGCATGCGTCCGCGCACTTCCTCCTTACGATAGCCCCATACCTGACTAGGGGCGTTGAAGTCGCCCACAATCAGTAGGGGGTCGCGACCAGCCTCTTTAAGTGCACGCCTAAAGAGGTCCGCGAAGGTCACTCGCTTCAGTTTCGGGGAGCAGTATACATTAAGTACGTGCAGGGGGGGATCCGATCGGCGAAGGGGAAGGATCCTTACCATAGCGTACTCGTACGCTATGGTAAGGATCCTGTCTAGCGGATGTTTGATGTTGAAAATAAATTTGACTTTGACTTTGATCTTGACCCTTCAAACCATTCACTTCGTGCGTGCTGCATCGAAGTGGACATGTAGGTTGTACGGAGAGGTGTGCGCGTCCTCAGCTTCCCTCAAAGCGTACAGAAAACAATCAAACATCGCTCACAGACTTGCCCTGCACCACAGAGTAACCATTCAGAGGGATGGATTTATAGGGCGCATTTCCAAGATTGCCTCTGCATATATGGCTGATATGAATGGCAGTTTACCAATGTCCCTCAAGAGAAAAGTATACAACAGCTGTATCTCACCGGTGCTCACCTATGGGGGCCGAAAGTGGAGGCTAACAAAGAGGGTACAGCTTAAGTTAAGCACAACGCAGCGAGCTATGGAAAGGAAAATGATAGGTGTAACGTTAAGAGATCGGAAGAGGGCAGAGTGGGTGAGGAAACAAACGCGGGTTAATGATATCCTAGTTGAAATCAAGAAGAAGAAGAAATGGGCTTGGGCAGGCCATGTAATGCGAAGGCAAGATAACCACTGGTCTTTAAGGGTAACGGAGTGGATTCCAAGAGAAGGCAAACGTAGCAGGGGACGGCAGAAATTTAGGTGGGCGGACGAGATTAAGAAGTTTGCGGGGATACAATGGCCGAAACTGGCAAAGGACAGGGTTAATTGGAGAGACGTGGGAGAGGCCTTTGCCCTGCAGTGGGTATAGTCAGGCTGATGATGATGATGATGATGATATGGCTGATTAAAATATTCGTCCCCTGTAGAACAATGCCAGCAGGTAGGTAGTACTCGATTCTTTATCGATAACTCCCTGGCAGGTATCGACCGCGAACAGGAGTAGCGGTGACTTATGGGGTAGGATCACTTCATGTGTGCCCCGTTGATTGACGCCGGTGATACCGTTTGAGTGTTTTGGCAACGATGTCTTTGATAGCTCTTAGGGTTTTTCGTACTTTGGTTCATCATTTGGAGCATGGTGGTTTTTGTCTCCGCGGTTATATGCAGCGTTTATCGTCGTGCACTTTCTTCCGCGCGAGCAGCCGAAGTGTGCGATTTAGGGTATTAACCTGCTGTAAGTTTTGTTTTTCGTATATCAGAATATTTTGTGCAGATCCCGTGCGAGGAGAACTAGCACGTGACATAACATGAAATAAGCCCACATAGGGACGTTCCGAAAGTAAGATTCGTCATTTTTTTTGGGAAAAAAAAGAAGATGGTACACAGTGTGAAACAAACCGTCAGCGTAACAATCCACACCTCCTGCTTTTTAAACAACGGGAGGTGTGTAGGCCTAGGAGGAATGACGCATGTGCAGGGCGCCGAAGGAAAAAGAGAAGAGCAGGAAACCTGTGTGGCCGAGGTTATTGAAGCAAAAATCACTATGGGAGAGAGACGTGTGCTGACAGTGTGGTCGGCAGTGGGAGTGCGTGCTATTATCCGGTATGGTTGGTCACGTGGGACTAGTGTTCGTCATCCTTGAACGCGTACAGACCGCGTGTGGTGAAGAGGTCGCGTCTCGTCAAATGGTTGGTCGCTGGCGTTACATGGCCAGTGAAGGAATGCAGAGTGTGCAGGAGGATGAAGGTCGAAGTGGGCGTCGCTCCACGTCCACGAATGAATACAACATTGGTTGAACACAGGACATGGTGTTAGCGGACGAGCATGTAAAGGTGTCAGACATGGCGTCCACACGTCGTAATGGCTGCGCCCAGGCACATCACATGCTGCGTGATGTGCTCAGTTACCGGACAGTGTCTGCAAGATCAGTGCCAGAAACCTGACCTCGGATCACAAGAGGCCAAGAATGGGAATCAGCCTCGATCACTTGATGCGGTACGCGCGATAGGGAAATGAGTTTCTGTTCAGAATCATCCCACGTGATGAGACATGGGTGCACCACTTGACCCCTGAAACCAAGACCGCCTCAATGACGTGACAGCAGCCGAGCTCACTAGTGTGTAAAAAATTCAGTGCTCAATCAATCAAAGGTTATGGCACGCGAAAGGTCAGATTATCCTTGATTTTTAGGCGGAAGCCTTTAATGCCTCATCGTTGTAAGCAGCAGTTGTCGACAGAAAAGTGACGCTTTTGATTGGTCGAAACGGTCGTGACGTCACAGTGTGCGAATTTCAAACGGGGCCAATTGTACTTTGGCTACTAACCATGCAAACAATTAAAGGGACCGTATAGGGATGCTCCAAGTAAGTGGCAGTGATTTTAGTTAATTGCTTACTTAACCATTTAGCCTAATTAACCTTTCTAGTCAGACAAGATAAATAAATAAACCCGAGAAGGAAATTGACCAAGCTCGGGAATCGAACCCCGGTCTCCGGAGTGCGAGACGAGCACGCTAATGCTCCGCCATGCCAGCCCAATGGTTTGGAATGAGCCAAGGCGCATCTAGTGAATACGGTGTCTTCGTTCACTCCGATTTTCCTCCCTACCCGTTACGGCGAGGTTTAGGTGTCCACCGAGATATGAGAGACAGATACATTTCCTTTCCTCAAAAATCAATTTACCGACGAGCAAGCCTTAGAACCGAACGGGCGATGGCGTTCTATGCACCCCCTGGCAGCGTTGCAAGACGCCGTCGCGTTCCGCTCTTAGATGCAGGTTGGTTGGTTGGTTGCAACTGCGAGAAGGACGAAAAGGAAAGTGCACGGCGCCTGCCTGCCGACTGGCTCAAGCCGAGCCACCACCGCTGCCACGTGCAGAAAGAAGAGAGATGAAAGATAAGAAGAAAGAGAAAAACAGAGAGACTAAAGACGCGCGTCGCAACAACCGCGTCCGCCGAAGCGGATGCTGGCTGAAAAAAACAGATAAGCGGCCGTAGCCCGAAGGTAGCAAACCCCTCTTAGAGGCGAAGCTTAAAATCTTAACCACACATCAGTGACACAAGCAGCAACACCACGCTTAAGGCTTTCGCCTCACCGCACTTTAGGTCAACAAAGTGCCCCCTGAATTTTTCTCCATGAATATATCATCAACTAGGCACGCTACTGCAATGCCCTCACCAAACTGAGGCCCGCCATTGGACCAAACATACCGCGGTTCTTGAGTAAAGGTGTTCGGCTCTTGAACGACAACGCAAAACCGCGCACTGCAAGGCTCGCACAAGATCAGACACGTCGCTTCGGATTGGATCGGATCAGCCAGCCTACAGCCCCGATCTTTTCCAAGTGGTCTTTTACCTGTTCCCTGCATTGAAGGCTGCACTTTCGAGACATCAGTTCCAAAGCAATGGTGAAGTGGGGCAGACTGTGCGCAATTTCTGACGTCAAAGGACACGGGGTTTTACCGGAGTGGTTTCTTAAAACTGGTTGCACGCTACAAGAATTGAATTAATGTCAGCGGCGACTATGTCAAAAAATAGTGCAAGGAGCACACTTTATGATGCAATGGTGTGTATTTTTTGGCAACAAAGCTTCCGCGTGAAAAGAAATGACGACGCTTACTTTCGGAACTAAAGGGCCTTGAGTGAGCCAGCCGGCTTCTGGAACCTTGGATCTTGCTAGGCTGCTGTTGCTAAAGAGTAGCAAATCATCTCATGTCGCCATCCTCAGTGTTTTCTTTCCTACAGACATTTGTATAGAGCACGCTTCTAACCACGCTTTTCAAGTAGTAAGAGGCCGTGGATTGTTGCCAGATCACTTTTTACTTCTTTGACATTGGACTAAACTTTCGGTCATGAAATTGTCTTCCCAATCGCACAAAAACTGGCTTTTCTCAAATAAAAGAGTGTGGTGCCTCAAATCCACCCTTTGAAAATGTAATTTTATATGCAGATATAACGCCTGGGGAAAGGTGTTTGATAAAGGAAAGGTTGAAGGAAGGAATTAATCCCGCTCTTCAGAGGTACACTTATTTTAGGCCGCAGAAAAGACAAGCTTCAAAGAGAAATTTTTGAAGCAGCAGTCATTCTTCGTTCGTGAGCAATCCATCTGTGACGCTTCTCAAGAGAGAATTAGAATTCCTATCAGAATGATCAGATTTGGGGCATGACGATGTTCACTTGTGTCACACCTGCCATGGGTGCTAATCATTTTTTACCTAATGCTCTCTTCACTGCATGTAATCTTTTTTTTCTCTTTTTTGTCGTTGATGAGCGCAAAGTATATATTTGTTGACGCGGGTTTCAATAAAATCAGTTGTTAGTTGGCGCTCTGTGGTGTGTTTTCTACGTCTGTCCTTGTCTGCCGCGCCGAAGCATTTCTTGAAATATGTATCACCATCTGGACTACAAAACAACCCTTCGAAGGAATTAAATTTCTTGGGTGCAAAGAATGATTCATTGTAAAACATTTTATTCGTCGGAAAGAGCTTGGTACTAAGAGGGCGCGCTAAGTGCTCGAGAGTACATATCCCTCGACGCATTTTTCAGCCTATTACATCGCCAGAACTGCCGTCCTGCAGGGTCACAGCTAGCCAGCACGGTCTCTCACCGCTCGAAAGTACAAGCGTAAGTAGATCACCCGGAGGTGGCTCTTTTTTTCAATACCATAGGATATGATCTTAGTTTGCTCGTTGGCCGCAGTGTTTACAGTTCGGCTTGTATAGATCCGTGCGCAAGGAGTGAAGGGGTGCGTATCGATCTCGCCTGTAGACGACGCCGCGTAACCTCTTGTTCTTTAGTCACGCGTTTGTGCGGAGGGGAAAAAGTTCTTTTTAAAACGATTCGTTAGATCATAATATGTGATTTTGGAGTCGTTCGTCAAAATTCACGCAGCCAGATTAATCCATTACAAGGTCGACGAAACCTCGGATCTTTATTGTGGGGTGCCTCATTCCCAGGATTCCCCGAATGGGCTGGGACCCATATCAGTTCCGAACAATTTGGTGAAAATTTTGTGCCGTTACGGATTGTATGGGAGGTGTGTGTAATTCGCCTTTTTGCGAGATTCTTGATAGCCAAATAATTATTGTGCAAACGGTTAAAAAAAATGACTGAGGCTTAACCTGGTTAACCCTGTTAAGATGCGAAGCATATTGATGGCTAGGCTTGGTAATACATGGCTTTCCTTGGCTGAATACTTGGTCATTTTAATACAACCACTAGAAGCCTTCGTCGTGGGGGAAGACAACGGCATGGCTACAGCGGAACGCCGACTAACCCCGAGACGCGCGTTGGGTGGGCGCCTGGATTGCCACGGAAGCCGCGTCCGCCTGCCCGGTGGAGCGAGCGTTTCACGTACACCGAGTGTGAACGCGCGTTCGAAATGCGCGGGAATGCCGCTCGAGGACATTCCGGTGTCTGTGCGATGGCATCGTTCTCCCTCTCCCAGCGCGTGACGGCGATATGTCGTGACGGCATGTGTCAAGTGGTATGTCACGAGGTGTGACGTCACTGTACCACGTGGTCTGCACGGCGTGCAACCACAGCGACGGTATATAGCACTATAGCGACGGCGTGAGGTGGACCCCCATCTTCCTCTGTCGTGACGTCATGTGTCACGTGGTATGTCACGTGGTGTGACGTCACTGTCCCACGTGGTGTGCACGCCGTGTAACCACGGCGAAGGGCTGTAGTGTACCTCCATCTTCCCCTATGGTGACGTCATATGTCACGTGGTATGTCACGTGGTGTGACGTCACTGTACCACGTGGTGTGCACGGCGTGTAACCACGGCGAAGGGCTGTAGTGCACCTCCGTCTTCCTCTGTTGTGACGTCATGTGGCACGTGGTATGTCACGTGGTGTGACGTCAGTGTACCACGTGGTGTGCACGGCGCGTAACCACGGCGAAGGGCTGTAGTGTACCTCTAGTAATATGCTTCGCATAAAATCTAAATTTTCAAGTTGGTCACCTCCCATAATTGCATATTTATTTATGCCTAGAATGTTTGACTTGCACATATGCTTTGTACGTTTATAGCAACGCTACCGTCATCATCGCTCGCGATATGAGCTGGCGCCGGCTGGGGCATGTAATCCAAAGGCAAGGTAACCGCTGGTCCTTAAGGGTTCAGTGAAGAGGAATCTGAACTCGTCTTTTTGTCGCGGGAACTCGATGTACACGTTCCGAGCATTCTTGGAAACCGCGACTTATTGCCCTGTGTGGCCGATTTCCCTAATTAAATCGAATTAACATCTGGCTCCCGCCTTTTTTAATTCTCCCCGTACGGTGGGCGGAGTCGACCAAGCGTGGAGTGCCTTTCACCCAGTCCCGTGGCGGCTTGCCGCTCTGCTGTCGGCGGAGTAATGCGTAGTAATCCATAGAAGCAAATAGACCGCGCGTATTTTTATTTCTGCGGTCTTATTTTGCGGCTTTATTATCTGCGAATGAAACTATTTATTCATGGAAACCTAAAAACAAAATAAAGCGAAGGCAAAGCCTCCACGGAGCTGGCCGAAAGGCACTCCACGTGTTGGTCGACTCCGCCCACCGTACGGAGGAAAATTTAAAAAAAAAGGCGCGAGCCAGACGCTAATTCGATTTAATAAGGGAAATCGGCCACACAGGGCAATAAATTGAATGCTCGGAACGTGTAGATTGAGTTCCTGCGGTAAAAAGACGAGCTCAGATTCCTCTTCAGCGCACCTTTAAGGGTAACGGAGTGGATACCACGAGAAGGAAAGCATAGCAGGGGGCGGCAGAAAGTTAGGCGGACGAGGTTAAGAAGTTTGCGGGGATACGGTGGCACAAGTGCAACGCCAACGCCCAAGGTTCAGGCTCATGCATAGGCTGCGGAGGGATTCGCCAGAGTCCACGTTCAGCTGCAGCCATTTTGGCTTCTGAGCCTCGCCGTCTGGTTCGCAGACGGGGAGGCTGTGTTCGACCTTCGGCGCGTCGCTTCACAACGCGTGAAGCATCTTCCTGTCGTGTGGACTTTCTCCCCTGAGGTGAATGACGAGTCTGACGGCGTTTTGAAGACGCCTGACCCCTTCTCCGCATGTGACCGTTTCAAGGGTACGGTTCTGGTCCTCGGAGCGTAGCCGCCTGTAGGAGTTGCTCAGTGCCGAAGCGACAGTTGACCCTCACAGCTCATCTATAGCATGCGACAGCTGCTATCTAGCAGGAAGAGCCGGCTACTTCACGAGCTGCTCCTCCTGCGCCTATCTGAGAACCTCGTAGTCGTCCTGGCCGCAGCAGGTTACCTTGGAGACGCTCCCGAAGCTGGTTGAACGTGTCTCGGACTGCTCCGGCCCGCGTTTTGTGGCTGGAATTCCGTCCCGTCGTCCAGTGTCGACGACCGGCAGTCAAGTGTCGAGGATGAAATCTACCAGCTCGCGAACACCGGTGCCGCACTTCGCGTGTCCATTCCTCATCGCTGCACCGACGGTTGGGCCGTCATTCCAGTTCCAGCCACCGATCAAGCGTAGGCCATGATGGGCTGTGCTGGTACCACCGCAAGTTCGGCACCGCTGCCCCCCAGTTCCGGCAGCCTTGCCTGTGCTCAGGCGAGTGACTGATGGCTCTGCACCCAGCTGCCTGCTGCTCTACGTCATCGAGAGGATATCGAGATGCCGCTTCCTGGCGGACATCGGTGCCGAGGTTAGCGTCGTGCCTGCATCCCGACTCTATCGGCAACGCGCTATGCCAGGAGCGCCTTTGCAGGCGATGTACACCTCCCAGATCGCAACCTGCCGACAGCGCTCATTCACCGTCGATTTGGGCTTACGCCGCACCTTCCTTGGGATTTTTATTATCGCGGACGTGTGGTTCACTAGACTTGAAGTGGACTTCCTCGCCAATTTTGGCCTGGCTGTAAACCTTCGTTCTCGCCCACTTGTGGACCACACGACTCACCTGTGCGTGAACTGCATTCTCGCCTCTGTGCCCGCCACCACCCTCCAAGTTGTGCCGTGGCTGCCATCGCCAGCTTTCACTCTGATTCTTGTCGATTTTCCTGCCATCACGAGGCCCAGCTACCTCGAGTTTCCGCTGCGAAACGCCGTCACACACCACATATTAAGGCGGAAGCCTTTAATGCCTCATCGTTGTAAGCAGGAGTTGTCGACAGAAAATGTCACGCTTTTCAATTGGTCGAAATGCTCGTGACGTCACAGTGCGCGAATTTCAAATGGGGCCAATTGTACTTTGGCTAGTAACCATGCAACCAATCAAAGGGATCGTATAGTGATGCTCCAACTAAGTGGGACTGAGTTTAGTTAATTGCTTAATTAATCAATTAGCCTAATTAAGATAGAGGAGAATGAAGAGGTCAGAAGACAGAGGAAAAGAAAAGAAAGACGCGCGTCGCAGCGACAACAGCGTCCGCGGAAGGTGACGCTGCTGAAAAAAACAGATAAGTACGAAGCCGCGTTAGCTCCACCACCACGCACTTCCTCACTCAGTTCGACGTTGCTCGTTTCATATACGTTGTGTCGAACATCCTAGACAGTTCCAACATCTGACAGGTGAATGACAGAACACGATGGATAGAAATAAAATAATATAAATATGAAACAGCCTAATTAACCTTTCTAGTTAGACCGCATAAATCAATAAAACCGAGAACGAAATTGGTCGAGTTGGGGAATCGAACCAGGGTCTCCGGAGTGCGATACGAGCACGCTAGCCACTCCGTAATGCCAGCTGAATGGTTTGGAATTAACAAAGGCGCGTCTAGCTAATACGGCGTCTCCGTTCACTCCCATCTTCCCCCTTTCCCTTACGGCGAGGTGCAGGTGTCCACCCAGATATGCGAGAGAGATACATTTCCTTTCCTCAAAAAATAAATTTACCGTCCAGCAAGGCGTACAGCCGAATTGGCGATGGCGTTCTGTGGACTCCCTGGCAGCGTTGCAAGACGCTGTCGCGTTCCACTCTTACAGGCGAAGCTTAACATGTTAACCACAAATCAGTAACACACGCACACAGCCAATGGACGCGTCGTTCGCTGGCAGCGCTTGAATCATCATTCACAACCACATTCGTGGCAGAATGCTGTACTCAGGCTTTCGCCTTGCACCACTTTAGTCGCCAAAGTGACTACTAATTTTTTCACTACGGGACCGCCAGTATTCTGGCGGCCGCGTCGTCTTGCTAGCGACTGCATCTCCAATGACCGCCGCAAATTCATCCAAATGCTGCAATTGGGCATGTTTCGGCCGTCATCCGGCAGCTGGTCTTGGGAGCTGCATATGGCGACCTTGTGGCGACCTTGTGGCGACCTTCGCGCCGTGAACGCCCGCACCATCCAGGATTGATATTCCCCCTCTCGTCCACCACTTCGCGGCCAATATAGATGGCACAGGAAATTTAAGGTGGAAGCCTTTAATGCCTCATCGTAGTAAGCAGAAGTTGTCGACAGAAATGTCACGCTTTTCAATTGGTCGAAACGGTCGTGACGTCGCAGTCCGCGAATTTCAAACGGGGCCAATTGTACTTTGGCTGGTAACCATGCAACCAATTAAAGGGATGGTATAGCGATGCTCCAAGTAGATAGGTTTCAGTTAATTGGTTAATTAACCAGTTAGCCTAATTAACCTTTCTAGTCAGACAAGATAAATAAATAAAATTGAGTAGGAAATTGGTCGAGCTCGGGATTCGAACCTCGGTCTCCAGTGTGCGAGACGAGCACGCTACCACTCCGCCATGCCAGCTGGATGGTTTAGAAGGAACAAAGGCGCGTTTAGTGAACACGGTGTCTTCGTTCACTCCCATCTTCCTCCCTTCCCTTACGGCGAGGTTCAGGTGTCCACCGATATATGCGAGACAGATGCATTTCCTTTCCTCCAAAGCAAATTTACCGACGAGCAAGGTGTACAGCCGAACGGGCGATGGCGTTCTGTGGACTCCCTGGCAGCCTTACAAGACGCTGTCGCGTTCCACTCAGAGGCGAAGCTGAACGTCTTTACCACACATCAGTGACACAAGCAGCAACCCCGCGCCTAATGGTTCCGCCTCACCGCACTTTAGGTCAACAAAGTGCCCCCTGAATTTTTTTTCCAAGATTGATCTCGAGAAAGCCTATCATCTGGTCGCGCTGCAGCCTGCAGACATGCCTAATACAGACATTGTAACACCTCTTGGCCTCTTCGAGTGCGTCCTCATGCCTTTTTGTCTGCGAAACTGTGCTCAGAATTTCCAACTCTTCATCAACGAGTTCACTCGTGGCCTGCGTTTTGTGTTCGCCTACCTGATCTGCTGGACGCCAGTCCCTCGTCTGAAGAGCACGTTGAACACCTGAGCCTGGTCTTTTCACGCCTCGAAGAAAACGGTCTCGTCATCCATTTGGCTAAAGGAGTTTTCGGCGACAGCGATATCGCGTTCCTTGGCCAACATGTAACGGCGCAGGTGATAAGGCCTTTGGACCGAAAATAGGGCCGTCCGGGACATTCCTCACCCCGAGTCGGTTCGCAAGCTCCGAGAGTTCCTCGGCCTCGTGAACTGACACACGCGTATCCTGTCTTGAATTACACTCATTACCCTGCCCATCATCAATCTCCTAAATCGTCACGCGGTCCTCGTACTACGTTTGAGTAGAAGTCAGCCGCCGAGGCTGCTAAGCGCACCCTTGCCGAAGGGAATCTACTCATGCGGCCACTGGCCGACGCCCCGTTGCGTCTCGTCACCGATGACCCCGGTGTAGCTGCAGGCGCCTTTCTGCAACATGTTCACCACGACTTGCGCTGCCCACTGGGTTTCTTCTGCCAGAAAATCAAGGCCGCAGGAAGGTGCTATAGTACGCATTCATACTGGTGAACAGCGCAAAAAAAGGCGGGACAACAACAAGACAAGCGCTGTTGTCCCGCCTTTTCTGCGCTGTTCACCAGTATGAATGCATACCAACTCGCCCAGATCTCAGCCTTGCTATAGTACGTTCGGCCGTGAGTTCCTTGCTGTCTGCCTCGCCATTCAGCACTTGCGCCGCACCTTGGAAGGAGCCGTTTTAAGCATGAAATGCTTTTAGCCCCCGTTGTCGGCAGTGTGGTGACGTCACGCCGAGACCGAGATCCACTCATCCGGGCATTGAAATCCACTCATCCGGGCAATGAAATCCACTCATCCGGGCACTGAATTCCAGTCATCCGGGCACTGAATTCCAGTCATCCGGGCACTGAAATCCACTCATCCGGGCACTGAATTCCAGTCATCCGGGTTCTGAAACGAGAACATCCGGGCACCGTACGAGACAACGAGAATTAACGAGACTCTGTAAGCCCTCCTACGCGACCGGCATGCAAGCGCTGGTTGGTCTCCAAAGGAGACAAAAAATAACTGCTGCCAGTGCCTTCTCAATGTTTATCAAGATATCAGTGGAGCTGTGGGTTTGATAATGCACGGAATTATAATTTCCGATTTCTAATAACTCGTGCAAAAAGCACATAAATGCCGCGTTACACTTCGTTGACATACGTGATCTCTTAGGGGCTTCGCGCATCGAAGCAAAGCCGCGCAGGCGCACAGGGGCCCGGGGGAGAAGCGCTGCGTTCAAAGGGCAAGGCATCGCGCCGAACGGGTGGTGGCGTTGCTCCCTTCCTTTACGGTGCGGTTCGGGTGTCCACCGAGATGGCAGAGAATTACTGCGCCATTTCCTTTCCTCAAAAAACCTTGCGTTCAAATGGCAAGGCATCGCGCTGAACGGGTGGTGGCGATCCTCCCTTCCTGTACGGTGCGGTTCGGGTGTCTACCGAGATGACATTAGGCCCGTAAACATTTCATGCTTACTGTACTCTCGTTTACGGGAGAGGCAGAGATAGGCAGAGAAATGCTCTTAGCCCCCGTTGTCGGCAGTGTGGTGACGTCACGCCGAGACCGAGATCCACTCATCCGGGCATTGAAATCCACTGATCCGGGCATTGAAATCCACTCATCCGGGCACTGAAATCGAGTCATCCGGGCACTGAAATCGAGTCATCCGGGCACTGAAATGGAGTCATCCGGGCACTGAAATCGAGTCATCCGGGCACTGAATTCCAGTCATCCGGGCTCTGAAACGAGAACATCCGGGCACCGTACGAGACTTAGCGAGATTTAACGAGACTCCGTAAGCCCTCCTACGCGACCGGCATGCAAGCGCTGGTTGGTCTCCAAACGAGACAAAAAATAACTGCTGCCAGTGCCTTCTCAATGTTTATCAAGATATCAGTGGAGCTGTGGGTTTGATAACGCGCGGAATTATAATTTCCGATTTCTAATAACGCGTGCAAAAACCACATAAATTGCATGTTGCACTTCGTTGTCGTACGTGATCCGGGGGAGAAGCGCTGCGTTCAAAGGGCAAGGCATCGTGCCGAACGGGTGGTGGCGTTCCTCCCTTCCTTTACGGTGCGGTTCGGGTGTCCACCGAGATGGCAGAGAATTACTGCGCCATTTCCTTTCCTCAAAAAACCTTGCGTTCATATGACAAGGCATCGCGCTGAAGGGGTGGTGGCGTTCCTCCCTTCCTGTACGGTGCGGTTCGGGTGTCCACCGAGATGACATTAGGCCCGTAAACATTTCATGCTTACTCTACTCTCGGTTACGGGAGAGGCAGAGATTTTTTTTCATGTGCTTATGGATTTTTGGGCATGAAATGCTTTTAGCCCCCGTTGTCGGCAGTATGGTCACGTCACGCCGAGACCGAGAGCCATCATCCGGGCACTGAAATCCACTCATCCGGGCATTGAAATCCACTCATCCGGGCATTGAAATCCACTCATACGGGCATTGAAATCCACTCATACGGGCATTGAAATCCACTCATACGGGCACTGAATTCCAGTCATCCGGGCTCTGAAACGAGAACATCCGGGCGCCGTACGAGACTTAACGAGATTTAACGAGACTCTGTAAGCCCTCCTACGCGACCAGCATGCAAGCGCCGGTTGGTCTCCAAAGGAGTCACAAAAAATAACTGCTGCCAGTGCCTTCTCAATGTTTATCAAGATATCAGTCGCTGTGCGTTTGATAATGCACGGAATTATAATTTTCGATTTCTAATAACGCGTGCAAAAAGCACATAAATGCCACGATACACTTCGTTCTCATACGTGATCTCTTAGGGGCTTCGCGCATCGAAGCAAAGCCGCGCAGGCGCAAAGGGGCCCGGGGGAGAAGCGCTGCGTTCAAAGGGCAAGGCATCGCGCCGAACGGGTGGTGGCGTTCCTCCCTTCCATTACGGTGCGGTTCGGGTGTCCACCGAGATGGCAGAGAATTACTGCGCCATTTCCTTTCCTCAAAAAACCTTGCGTTCATATGACAAGGCATCGCGCTGAAGGGGTGGTGGCGTTCCTCCCTTCCTGTACGGTGCGGTTCGGGTGTCCACCGAGATGACATTAGGCCCGTAAACATTTCATGCTTACTCTACTCTCGGTTACGGGAGAGGCAGAGATTTTTTTTCATGTGCTTATGGATTTTTGGGCATGAAATGCTTTTAGCCCCCGTTGTCGGCAGTATGGTCACGTCACGCCGAGACCGAGAGCCATCATCCGGGCACTGAAATCCACTCATCCGGGCATTGAAATCCACTCATCCGGGCATTGAAATCCACTCATACGGGCATTGAAATCCACTCATACGGGCATTGAAATCCACTCATACGGGCACTGAATTCCAGTCATCCGGGCTCTGAAACGAGAACATCCGGGCGCCGTACGAGACTTAACGAGATTTAACGAGACTCTGTAAGCCCTCCTACGCGACCAGCATGCAAGCGCCGGTTGGTCTCCAAAGGAGTCACAAAAAATAACTGCTGCCAGTGCCTTCTCAATGTTTATCAAGATATCAGTCGCTGTGCGTTTGATAATGCACGGAATTATAATTTTCGATTTCTAATAACGCGTGCAAAAAGCACATAAATGCCACGATACACTTCGTTCTCATACGTGATCTCTTAGGGGCTTCGCGCATCGAAGCAAAGCCGCGCAGGCGCAAAGGGGCCCGGGGGAGAAGCGCTGCGTTCAAAGGGCAAGGCATCGCGCCGAACGGGTGGTGGCGTTCCTCCCTTCCATTACGGTGCGGTTCGGGTGTCCACCGAGATGGCAGAGAATTACTGCGCCATTTCCTTTCCTCAAAAAACCTTGCGTTCGAATGGCAGGGCATCGCGCTGAACGGGTGGTGGCGTTCCTCCCTTCCTGTACGGTGGGGTTCGCGTGTCCACCGAGATGACATTAGGCCCGTAAACATTTCATGCTTACTCTACTCTCGGTTACGGGAGAGGCAGATAATTTTTTTATATGGTTATGTGCTTGCATTTCGTGAGAATCAGAGCTCATAAAACCGCACGAGAAATAAGACACCTGAGGTTTATTTCTGACTTTACGGTGGACATCCGATACATCGAAGGGCCCGTGAACAGCGCCGCCGAGTCGATTCCCCGTATCGATGCTCTTGCATCAGGCGCGCTGGAATTCGCAGCGCTGGCTCCAGCACAGAAGTTAGACAGCGAGCTTCAAGCCCTCCAAGCCTCCTCTGGCTACCTATGTTTGTCGCCAGCGCCTATGCCCTTCTGGTCGGGCAGTATCGTGGGCGAGGTCTCCAGTGGTTCTCCAAGTCCTTTTGTTCCCACTGTTTTCCACCGCCAAGTCTTCGAACAGCTGCACAACGCTAGCCATCCTGGCATTCGTGCTATGCAGCGGCTCATGACGTCTAGGTTCGTCTCGCCTAATGTCAACCGAGATGTGCGTCAGTGGGCTCGTGAGCGCTTGCACTGCCAGCGTGCTAAAACGACGCGCCACAGAATGTCTCCTTACCGCCTTTTCATCTCTCCCGAATGCTGTCACATCGGCATTTTACACGCCGACATTGTTGGCCGTCTTCGCCCACCAAGAGGCTTCCGCTACATACATACGTGCATCGACCGCCACACACGGTGGCCCGAAGCCTTTCCACATGCCTTAGATCACAGAGTCTACTGTGGCGTCATCATCATCATCAGCCTGACTACTACCACTGCAGGGCAAAGACCTCTCATGTCTCCTGGTCTTTCCATGTCTCCTGGTTGTTGTTACTGCCTTGGTCTCTTTGTGATGATGATGATGATGTCCTCGGGCGTAATGACACATAACCACAGCGGGTGATCGGCCAGGGTGCGTAGCGGATACAAACGCACTCATGTACAAGAAGTGGAGTAATTGAATTATTTTATAGACTACTGCCCTGCTGACAGCCAGTCTTCTCCTTCCACTCTGCGGGAAAGGGGGGTGGGCGAGGGAGCTGTCACCGGCTTTCATGATGATCTAAGCATCGCATTTCTTTTTCGCTGCTGTCCATGCTATAGTCACCCGTTCATTTACCCCTGGTGATTCAGTTCATTGTACGTAAAAAATTATGGCTGAGGCTTAGCTAAGGTTAAGCCTAGTCAGATGCGAAGCATATTGGTGGCTAGGCTTGGTAATACATGGCTTTCCTTGGTTGCATACTTGGTCATTTTAATACAACCACTAGAAACCTTCGTCGTGGGGGAAGACAACGGCATGGCTACAGCGGAACGCCGACTAACCCCGAGACGCGCGTTGGGTGAGCGCCTGGATTGCCACGGAAGCCGCGTCTGCCTGGCCGGTGGAGCGAGCGTTCGAAATGCGCGGGAATTCCGCTCGAGGACATTCCGGCGTCTGTGCGATGGCATCGTCACGACGACGTCACGGTGTCACGTGGCGTGACGGCTAGGGGTCCCACGGCGACGGCGCGAGGTGGAGGCCGCCTCTCTCATCCGATGTCACGTGGTGTGACGTCACGGTGTCACGTGGTGTGACGTCACGGTGTCACGTGGTGTGACGTCACGGTGTCACGTGGTGTGACGTCTAGGGGTCCCACGCCGACGGCGTGAGTGGTAGCTCTAGCAATATGCTTCGCATAAAAACTAACGTCTACACACCGAACTAAACGAACATTCTTTTGTTCTTAACAGCGATTAGGCATATCGCTCACCCAGAGGTCCCTACTGAAAAGTACACCTGATTAAATATAACTACATTCTACCAGATGGAGCACAAAACTAGGTTACGGAATGTAACCTTCAACACATGTAACCAGGTGTACGGTCCATTTAAAACCTCCGAGACAGAACTCAACTGCATGTAGAGATTGTCACGGGGCTTATTTGAATGCCTCCGTATATCTCAATAAATAGAGAACTTTAGGGCTCCCATTTCGAGAACTTTTAAGTGACTCCCAAGAAAGCCTCAAACCTCCACTACCCACTTCGGCAACACACCGTGCGCTCTGAGAGCCTTTCATGCTGGCAGTTGCACAGCGCTTATCTAATATTCACGGGGCTTCGTTCACCGCAATTTGTGAAGGGTTTGAGCGTTCAGCTCATTCCTATAAATGACAACGATTCCGGTTTGTTGTTGTTGTTGTTGTTGTTGTGACTGAGAGATGGATGAAGAGGAAATTGAACGGGCCTGCTACTGGCTCGAGCCAAGCCACCACCGCTGCCACGTGCAGATAGAGGAGAGTTAAAAGATCAGAGGAAAGAGAAAAGGAAAGAAAAGACGCGCGTCGCAGCAACAACTGCGTCCGCCGGAGCGGACGCTGCTCAAAAAGAAGCGGCCGAAACCGCGCTCGCCGAAGCGAGAACAGATACTCCGCGTGGCCGAAGCCGCGCTCAGCCTGCCTTTCTCCATCTAACCCCGTATGTACATGGGAGCGCCGATGCAGAAAGAGCACGACCCCACATAAACTGGCAAAATTGTTTCTTCTTGAGAACTCTTGCAAAGAATAGCACAAAGACTAACAGCAAGCCACGTTCGTTCTTTTCAGAAGAAACTTAGGGAATTAAACTGCTCCTTGGCAGGGCAGTCATTCTCGTCGGAGCCGTCCGGGCAGTCCTTTCGGTGGTCACAGCGAGAGTGGCGAGGAATACAAAGGCGTCCAGAAGCACATGCAAACTCGTCACCAGAGCAGCGTCGGCTGCCTTTTGCGCCGCAGTTCATCTCGTCGCTGCGATCATTGCAGTCGTATCGGCCGTCGCACTTCCACTGCTTCGAAATGCACGTCCCGTTGTCGCATCTGAAGTAATTCCCTTTACATTCCAGCGCCAGCTTTCGGCAGGAGTCCGGTTCGTCGGAGCCGTCCTCGCAGTCTTTGTGTCCGTCGCAGAAGCGCGTTTTGTTGATGCAAACGAGGGATCCGTTTAGCGAGACGCATCCGAACTGCTTGTGAGGGCACGCCGACGTCCTCGTGCAATTCTGCTCGTCCGACCCACCTGAGCAGTCACGGTACCCGCCCTTGCACGAGGACTTACCCCCCTGACAGAGCATGCGGAATGTACAGTTCTGCTCATCCGAGCTGTCTGAGCAATCGGGGTCACCGTCGCAGTGCCACGATTTGGGGATGCACCGGCTATTGTCTTTGCAC
This sequence comes from Amblyomma mixtum, assembly GCF_055824585.1. Taxonomy (NCBI): domain Eukaryota; kingdom Metazoa; phylum Arthropoda; class Arachnida; order Ixodida; family Ixodidae; genus Amblyomma; species Amblyomma mixtum. The sequence continues at coordinate 88,442,033 of NC_143012.1, forward strand.
GCCAACTCGTCGTCCGTACAGCGGATTTCCGATGGACAATGCTGCTCGTCCGAGCCGTCTGAGCAATCGGGGGTACCGTCGCAGTGCCACGATTTGAGGATGCACCGGCTATTGTCTTTGCACGCCAACTCGTCGTCGTAACAGCGGATTTCCGAAGAACAATGCTGCTCGTCCGACCCGTCTGAGCAATCGGGGTCACCGTCGCAGAGCCACGATTTGGGGATGCACCGGCTCTTGTCTTTGCACGCGAACTCATCTTTACTGCAGCGTATTTCCTTACAGTTCCGCTCGTCCGAGCCGTCTGAGCAGTCGGGCTCACCGTCGCAACGCCAAGTGTCTTTAATGCAGCGGCCGTTGAACACGCACGTGAACTCATATTTCGAACACTTGTCTACAGAGGTGCAATTCAGCTCGTCCGACCCATCTGCACAGTCGCGGTCACCGTCGCACCGCCAATCAGACCTGACGCATCTGCTGTGGTCTTTGCACGGCTCCTTACCATCCTCACAGCGCAATTCGGGTGTACAGTTCTGCTCGTCCGAGCCGTCTGGACAGTTGCGGTCACCGTCGCAAAGATATTTTTTCCAGAGGCAGTAGCTGTTGTCTTTGCATGCGAACTCATCTTTGCTACAGCCCATTGAGGTAGGACAATTCCACTCGTCCGAGCCGTCTGTGCAGTCGCGGTCACCATCACAGAGCCAAATGTCTTTAATGCAGCGGCCATTGACTACGCACCGGAAGTCATCTTTCCGGCACTCCACCACGGAGTTGCAGTTCTGCTCGTCCGACCCATCTGTGCAGTCGCGGTAACCGTCGCACAGCCAAGTCTCCCTGATGCATTTGCTGTTGTCTTTGCACCGGATCCTGCCTCCCTCACAGCGTATTGGATATGTACAGTTCAGCTCGTCCGAAGCGTCTTTACAGTCACGGCGACCGTCGCACCACCACGTTTTCCGGATGCACCTGCTATTGTCTTTGCACGGCAGCTCTTCTTTGCCACAGCTTGTTGAAGACGTACAGTTCTCCTCGTCCCCTCCGTCTGAACAGTCTCGGTAGCCGTCGCACAGCATATTTTCCACGATGCAGTAGCTGTTGTCTTTGCACGGAAACTGAAATTTTCCACACCGTAATCCGGATGTACAGTCCTGCTCGTCCGAGCCGTCTGAACAGTCGCGGTAACCATCGCAGCGCCAAGCGCCTTTAATGCAGCGGCCGTTGTCCACGCACGTGAACTTATCGTGCGAACATTTATTTAGAGAGGTGCAGTACTCCTCGTCCGACCAATCTGAGCAATCGGGATCACCGTCGCACCACCAATTTTTATCGACGCACTCGGATTTGTCTTTGCAGGGGATCTCAAATGCCCGACAGGATGCACAGTTCTTCTCGTCCGAGCCGTCTGAGCAGTCGACTTTACCGTCGCAGCGCCAGATGTCATTAATACAACGCGAGCCGTTGTCGCACTCGAACCCAACTTTCGAACATCTATAAAAGGGGCTGCAATTCTTCTCGTCCCATCCATCTGGGCAGTCGGGTCTGCCGTCGCACAGCTGCCATTTTTCGATGCATTCCATGCTGTCTTTGCACGGTAGCTTCCAAACCGAACAGCGCGGTCGGTATTTGCAGTTCCGCTCGTCCGAGCCGTCTAAGCAGTCGCGAATGCCGTCGCAGCGCCAAAGGTAGCTAAGGCAGCGGCCATTGTCGCACCTGAACTCATGTTTCATACATTTGGCTGGAAATCTACAACCCTGCTCGTCCGACCCATCTAAGCAGTCACGTTCACCGTCGCAAAGCCAACTTTTCCTGATGCATTCGCTGTTGTCTTTACAGATCAATTCATCGCGTCCACAGTTCTCCTCGTATTTACAGTTGTCCTCGTCCGAGCCGTCTACGCAGTCGCGAGCACCGTCGCACCGCCAATACATGTTAATGCAACGGCGGTTGTCCGCGCACATGAAATGAGGCCAGTTACAAATCGGTAACGAAGTGCAATTCTCCTCGTCCGACCCATCTGAGCAGTCGCGATCACCGTCGCACAGCCAAGTTTTCGAGATGCACTTGCTATTGTCTTTGCACGGCAGCATACCATATTCACAGCGTATCCGAGACGTACAGTTCTCCTCGTCCCAACCGTCTGAGCAGTCTCGGTAACCGTCGCACAGCATATTTTTCATGATGCAGCTGCTGTTGTCTTTGCATGGGAACTGCAATTCTCCACAGCGTAGTCCGGATTTACAGTCCCTCTCGTCCGAGCCGTCTGAACAGTCGCGGTAACCATCGCAGCGCCAAGCGCCTTTAATGCAGCGGCCGTTGTCCACGCACGTGAACTTACCGTGCGAACATTTCCTTAGGGAGGTGCAATTCCGCTCGTCCGACCAATCTGAGCAGTCTGGGTCACCGTCGCACCACCAATTTTCCCGGATGCACTTGCTGTTGTCTTTGCATCGGATCTCACCTACCCCACATAGTGCACAGTTCTCCTCGTCCGAGCCGCCATAGCAGTCGCGTTTACCGTCGCAGCGCCGGTTGTCATTAATGCACTCGCCATCTGGACACATGAAGAGACCTTTCGAACATCGCTTCATGGGAGTGCAATGCTTCTCGTCCCACCCGTTTGAGCAGTCGTGTTTGCCGTCGCAGAGCAAATCTTTATAGATGCATTCCGGTGTGTCCTTGCACGGCAACATACTTCCCTCGCAACGCATTCGGAATGTACAGTTCTGCTCATCCGAGCCGTCTAAGCAGTCGCGAGTACCGTCGCAGCGCCAATAGTAGTTAAGGCAGCGGCCGTTGTCGCACCTGAACTCATGCTGCGAACATTCCCTTAGAGATGTGCAATTATGCTCGTCCGACCCATCTAAGCAGTCGCGGTCCCCGTCACACAGATAAGTTTTGGAGATGCATTTGCTGTTGTCTTTGCACTGGAACTCATCTCTGTCACAGGGATAGAGTGATGTACAGTTCTGCTCGTCCGAGCCGTCTAAGCAGTCGCGCTCACCGTCGCAGCGCCAGTAGTGGTGAATGCAGCGACCGTTGTCCACGCACGTGAATTCATCTGTCGCGCACTTCATTACGGAGCAGTTCTGCTCGTCCCACCCGTCTTTGCAGTCGCGCTCACCGTTACACAGATCAGTTTTATAGATGCATTTGCTGTTGTCGTAGCACGGGATATCTGAGTCGGAACACCGTATTCGGATTGTACAGTCATTCTCGTCCGAGCCGTCTAAGCAGTCGCGAGTTCCGTCGCACATCCAATTTTTCTTGATGCATTTGCTGTAATCTTTGCAAGGTACGGTACCTGCCACACAGCTTAGTTTCACTGTACAGTTCCTCTCGTCCGATCCGTCGGCGCAGTCCCGCTCACCGTCACATCGCAGCGTGGCCGGAATGCACGGCCCACCTTCTCTGCACATGTACTCGCCTTCGGAACACATCGCCTTGTTGGTGCAGCTGCTTTCGTCCGACCCGTCCCTGCAGTGCTGCGTTCCGTCACAGACATGCGCCCAGGCCACGCACTGCTGTACAGTCCTGCACTTGAACTGCTTCTCTGTGCAGAAGACAAGGATTTGGGCAGCGCTTGGAACGACATATGAAGTTCCAGATGCGAGGATGGCGGTCAGAAATAGCAGTGTCGAAGTAAACCGGAGGGATGTTGAAACCGCCCGCAGCTCAGCTTTCATGATGTTCACGATGCAATGCCCACCAACTGCGGGGAAAATACAAAGGTCAATTTCAGAAAGTTATGCGAATGAAAAGTACTCACGCGTTGAGGTCCCTGGTCGAATTCTCCCCGGCCTGCGCTGATAAATGGCTCAACGAAGTGGCTGCTTCTGTATGGGACTGGATGTGCCGAGGGCTGTTCTCTTTGTGGCTAATGCTTAATCCCTCTGGCGAGGAATGCCATCAAAAGGGATCTGAGGATGTGCATTTCTTGATATGAACCTAATCCTGATAAACGTCGGCACTTCAGATAACCGGCTGATCAAAGGCCGTTAGCCGGGCACGTATTTTTGATCTGCCGCCCCAGCAGGAAGTCGTACGGTTCAGGCCGGTATGGAACGAGCCTCGCGCCGGAAGTGTCCGCTTTTCAATTTCTTCAACTCTGAGTGATGATCCTGTTCTTGACAGCGGTCGGGCGGCAGTTCTTCGAAACAATTCGTTATATCTGCGCCAAATTCCACTGTAATTATAATATTATCGAGTTGGACGATATTGTACGACATGTATTTCGGTGTGGTGCTGAGGAGGAAGACGAAGACTTTGTTCTCACGGGAACGCTACTCAAGGGCTCTTCATTGGAGCTACTCATTTCGGGCCCCTGACTATACCCCTATTTTTGTAGCTGAGTTTCTGGCCATTGAGTTGGCCTTAATAAGGATTCCCTGCAGTATCACTCGGGTTATTATGCTCTCAGACAACCTTTCTGCTTTGGCTGCGCTCGAAACCTCGAGTGATACTCCTATGAGCCGTTCCCTTCAATTTTTTATTCCTCCACATGTTTCAGAAGTTCGCTTTCACTGGGTCCCTGGGCACTGTGGCATTGTTTCTAATGAGAGGGCTGATTTTTTAGCAAAGTCTGCCATTGATGGTCCTATTGTCCCTTTCGTCCCAAATACTGTTTACTTGACTCTAGCACGCTTTCAGCGATTACAGCGTTTCCGCACCTTGAGCCGTGAGCCTCTCCTCGCTGCAGCGGATTTTCAACACCTGGCATTTCCGTGGATGTGTAGTTCGAGGCAGTGTGAGGTGTCCATGACCCTTTTGCGCTGCAGGATACCGCGTCTAAATCTTCATTTATGCCGATCGGGGCTTTCGATATCCAACCTTTGTGAGTCTTGTGGCGAAATTGAGTCTATGGAACATTTTTTCCTCGCCTGCCGGCGGCTCCCTGCTCTCCGTAGAATTTACTTGGAGATCCCCCTCGCCCGGATTGGGCTTCCTCTATCTATTCCGATTCTCTCATCCTTCGGGGCAAGCGCCAAGGGATATGCCCTGAAACCAGTGTTCAATTCTATTCACGATAATATAATTTGTTCTTGTAGATTCCTCTGCTAGAATGTGAATTCACAACTTTTCTTTCTCCGTATTTTTTGTTTTGTACAAATTCTAGCTCTGCGTCCCAAATTTTAGATTTAAATATACTCCATTCCCTGTACATGAGTGCGTTTGTATCCGCGATGCACCCTGGCCAATCCCCCGCCGTGGGTATGTGCCACTCAGCCCGAGGACATCATCATCATCATCAACGCTGCCATTTTATTTGCCATTTTTATTTGAGGCGAACCAGCCAACCAACGCTGCCTTCACGTCTGCGTAGACTTTTCGGGATTTGTGCCGTAACCAGGAGGCGCCGGTCCCTTTTCCACACGGCGATGGAAGTCGAGGCTCAAGGGCCTCCCATGAAACTCGGTGGGTTGGCAGCGGCCGTCCACAGAAAACGCCCCTACAACGTTATGATGGCAGCATCCAGGCCACCGCTGTTGCTGGGCCGCTAGTGATGACTCCTCAATCGGCGATGGGTTCCTATGGGTCCTCATTAAGAAGGGCAATAGGAAACTGCGGCGACGTGGACAGTCGTTCGCACCAAGCAAGGCTATGATCGTCACGGCGCGAGGTCCCCCAACACGCACACTCTTGTTTGTTCCAGAGACGCCAAAAGACAACCTCAGCCTCCTTAACAGACAAGCCACGTCCATGTTCCTTGAAGACCTCGGCCCTGGAGGGATTAAAGACGTCAGAGTCCACCTCTACGATAACATAATCGTCCTCGATGCAACGGTGTGGAGCGCACTGCAAAAGTTGACCAGCGTAAACCAACTCGACAGCATTGCGTGCGATCTGATGTCCTCCAAGACAGCGGAAGAACTGCCGGCGTCATTTACAACGTCGACAAGGCGATCGCTGATGATTTCTCTTTCATTATCAAGTCAACGTTCAACAGCATTTCATTAATGCAAGTTCAATGACTTCCGAAAACTAAATGTGTCAAGCTAACCTTGAAGAGCGACTGCATAACATCGTATGTGAAAGCTGGGCATTTTATACACCTGGTTCAGCCTTCCGAGCGCGAGTGCGCGAAAGACAGCAGAGGAACGCGCTTCACGACTCGAAAAGCGTCGCAGCGAACGCAACAGACCAGGCTTAGCCAGAGCTGAACAACGCCTAATTTTTTCTCCTCCACCTCCTCTTCGAGCAAAAGTTCACGGAGGTGAACCAAGGGCCTTCAGATAGCGAGGAAAATTTACGAGCAACTTTAGCGGCTGAAGTGGTGAAAGGCGAAAGCCTGAGTGCTGCATTCTGCTACGCGATTGTTCACTGCATAATTTGTTGGTGCATTAATTAACTGCCAATTAATGACGCTTAAGCTTCGCCTTTAGGAGTGGAACGCGACAGCGTGTTGTAGCGCTGCCACGGAGTCCAAGGAGCGCCACCACCCGTTCGGCGCGATGCGTTGCACTTTGAACACAACGCTTTTTGAGGAAAGGAAATAGGGCTGTAATTCTCTGTCACCTCGGTGGACACCTGAGCCGCACTGTACAGGAATGGAGGAAGTGTGACTGAAAGAAGAAAGAGGGGCCGTAAGAAAGAAAAGGAAAATTGTATTTGAGGAAAGGAAATTCCGCATTAACTGTCTCACATATCTCAGTAGACACCATTAGAAAATTGTATTTGAGGAAAGGAAGTTGCGCAGTTACTTTCTCACATATTTCGGTGGACACCCGTAAAATTTCGCGCGCGGTGACGTCACGTACGACAATTTGGACCAATCTGAAATGCGGACAAATACGCCTCGCTCGTCGGTAAATTGGTTTTTGGGGAAAGGAAATGTATCTGTCTCTCATATCTCGGTGGACACCTAAACCTCGCCGTAACGGGAAGGGAGGAAGATGGGAGTGAACGAAGACACCTTATTCACTAGACGCACCTTTGTTCATTCCAAACAATCGAGCTGGCATGGCGGAGTGGGCGACGAAGAGGAAGAAGCCGTTCTGTGCGGCTGTGCATCAACATGCTCCTTGCTGGAAACAGCGCATCGGCCGTTGGCCGAGGTCTTCCGACGTCTCAGGACACTAGGGACTCGTACAAAGTTGTCCTTCCCCGATTGCCTAGCGGTAATGTTGTCCATAATACCGTTTTCCTGCATGCTGACCTTAAGGGTCACCCGTACCGAGCACCTGACTTCCGTGACGCACTCGCACAGATATTGGATCTCCGGGAAATTTTGTGCATTGGTCAATACCAAAATGAGCCACGTGCTTATGGTTACCTGCGAGAGTAGTTCTTCCAAACAGAAGCTTGTTAACAAAGCGGAGATTCCTGTAAAAGGACTGAGGTCCATGGTGTTCTACCCGGATACTAAGAACGTCAAGGTTAAGCTCCTTTGGCTTCCCCGCTATATGGAGCACCGGAGGATTGTGGAAGCATTAGAGCCTTATGACACGATTCAGTCTGTGGAGCGTGAAAAGTGGCGGTGCCCAGGGATGGAACATATGGAAACGGCGAACCGTGAAATCTCCCTCACACTCAAGGATGGAGTGTCAGCAAGCACAATTCCACACACACTTAATGTTTATGGCGTGCAGGCATTAGTCCTTATCCCAGGGAGACCTCCACTGTGCCTCCTTTGTAGCCGGGTTGGAAATGTACGGCGCCAGTGTCGCACTCCTCGGTGCACCCAGTGCCGACGCTTTGGCCATACTGTGGAGAACTGCGTCTTGAGTTACGCTAACAGGCTGCGTCAAGGCCAGTGGTCACGGGAAGATGACGGGGCATCAAAACACATAATGGATGTGTCTGAGGTTGTCGACGCGACCGGAGAACTAAGTCGTGAGCATCGAATTGATGGGGAACAGAAGGCTTCAACACCATAAATCAACACGGAATCTGAAGCGACTGGCCATCTAGCATCCGCGCCTCCAGATCGAAAACCGCCGGTCCCGGACCCCCCCCTCCCCCCCCCCCCCTGAGTGCTACAGAGACGAAGTTGAACAGAGTGCACTGTGGGGTCAGTTGGTCATACATAATGCTCCTGCTTGGGCCTACTGTAGGCCTGCAGTATGTTCTAAATAAATAAATAAATAATCTTAACGAACAAACGTAGCGTTTAAACAGGACACAGAAAGAACCGCACGAAGATTTTAGGAAGGGGTAAAGATCAATTGGCGAGGAAAATCTTGGTTGTGGTGGTGGTGTAAAACATATATTTATACTATATACAAGATAGATATTGCTTGGACCCTGCCTGAAGGGCCCGGCTCTCACAATCACTAGGAGGGATCCCTAGTCCGGGACTTCTGTGGCCTCCGCGGCGGCCCGGGCTCTTGTCACCAGGGATGGTTGGTCCTGGAGAGTTGAGCAGCCGAGCAGGGCAGACTCCCAGTTCTCTCGGGTGGGGTAGGGGTGGGGTGGGAAAGCAAGATTGGCAGGGCATGCCCACACCATGTGATACGTGTCCGCAAACACTTCCCCACAGTGTGGACACTCGCCCGAAAAGGCCGAATTTAAATGTTTGAGGACTGCCGGGCACAGTACCGAGTTGGTGTAGAGGCGAAGTATCCAACGCTCCTCTGCCTTCTTGAGGCCTTTACAGGGGGTTGGGTATCGGCCGTGAGCGTTTTGATACAGGAGGGAGATCCCCCGAAAAGTAACAGCCGGATTAAAATGAGTAGCCGGATCAGGCGGCGAGAGAGGCGATGCCCGGTGGTTAAGCGCGCGGGCGGTAGTGTCCGCTACCTTATTTCCCTCTATCCCCGCATGTGCTGGGGCCCAGATGATGGTGGGCCGGGTTGGGAAATCCCGGTACTCACATCTGTGTAAAATTTGGAAGGCACGATCTGGAATTTGGCCCTGTTCAAAATTGCGGCAAGCTCCCCTTGAGTCGGTGATAATGACTCGGGACGCTGGATCCGCAGCTGCAAGTGCGATAGCAACTTCCTCCGCGAATGTAGTGTTGGGGGCACGGAAGGTGAGGCCCTGAACTGGGTTGTTTTGGTGGACAACGGCAACCGTGTACCAACCCCCATGGTGTGGACCGGCCGCGTCCGTGTAAAATACCCCTGGTCGAGCACCATACTGCTTGGAAATGGCCTCCGCTAAATATCACAACGCGGTAGTGACACGTGCATTAGCACACCATCTATTTATCTAATGGAAAAAGAAAGAAACTTTCTAAGACGCACTTAATGTTTGTAAATAGTCTTCATGACTGGTGGCTATTCCTCGCCTTTTCGTCTCTTTCTTTTACCGGATTTTTCTAGTTTATCACAGTTTTGTCACTCTTTCAAGTTTGCGCATGCGTGTCTTTGCTCGAGAAGGGATGTGTCTTTCGTTTATCGATTTCATTCAGTTGTAAGTTGTAGCCCCGTCCTGTCCTCTTCTTTCTGTGTCCTGTTTAAACGCTACGTTTGTTCGTTCAGATTATGCTACAGAGACTGCTGTGCTTGCTGCACAGGAACACCTCTTCGCCACAGGACAACGTCCGCTTATGCCTCCTGTGGAGTCAGTCGAGGCGATACAGCCAGTGAATGCTCGCCGATCCACCTCTGTTGCTGATTCTGCTTCGTCGTTGGAGGGTAACGGTGAGCCGTGTGTGGCGTCGATCTCTGGCGTGTCCGGTTCTCTGTCGGCTGTCAGTGTGGCAGCGATTTATGTGCTCCCCTCGGGTTCGTGGGCCGAGGCCTTGGCTGTCTCAGAGGAAGACACGGACAGCACCGCACCTTTGAAACGTCCAGCAGATGCTGACGAGGTGTGTATCGATGGCGCTGACCACAAGGCGCAATGTGTAGAGGCCACGGGAAGGGCGGCGTGAAAGAGGAAGACGATGTCTGCCCGAGAGGTCGCCAATTTGGAGGCGGGCCACCCCATTCAAGGGGACGGCGTTTGTTAGGACTGGCACCAAAAATGGCGAGCGTCGCAGCATATCAAGTCGCTACCTTTAACGTTAGGGGTATGCATAATCGTAGGAGGCAACAGCAGATGTGGCATCTCTTAAAGAAACGGAGCGTGCGTGTAGCCGCTATCCAGGAAACAAAGTTGTCCTCTGATGAAGAGACAGAAGCTGCTCTCGAGCCTTTTTTGTCGGAATACAGCATTATTGTTAGCCACGCGAGAGGCTTATCCGGAGGTTGTATGCTATTCCTGGCGAACACGCTAAAGATGACAGCCATGTCTTATTGCATAGATAACGCGGGGCGACTTATATGTTGTGATCTCAGAATTTCAGGTGTACAGTGACGGATTATTTGTGTTTACGCCCCCATAAAGCAGCGCGATAGAAGGCTTTTCTTTCTGTCATTAGTTGAACATTTGTGCACGGACCGCAATAATATATTGTTGGGAGATTTTAATTGCGTTTGTAGGGATGAGGACCGATCAGTGGTATGTAAGAGATACGACCCTAGTGCTGCATTACTAACCAATTTGGCTTCTGAATATAATTTTGTGGATGTGGGACAGGAAAAAGGCGACAGTATACATTTCACTCATTTTCAGTTTTCCTCTAATGCTCGCCTTGACAGAATTTACGTTTCTGTAGACGCGTTAGCAAGTGTGTTTGGTTGCTGGGTGCAGCCCATCTTCTTCAGTGACCACTGTATGGTGTCTCTTCAGATAGGGAGGTACACTCGGCATGTACTTCACCCTCGATGGGAGTTGTGGAAGATGAATAACTGCCTGCTCTCAGACGAAATCTTTCAGCGTGCTGTTCCTACTTGTTTGAAAGACGTATGGTCACGCCGTGATCTGTCCGTTTTTCAAAAGTGGGACTTGTTTAAACAGGAGATGAAAAACTTGGCAATTGAGGCCTCAGCAAGAATCGCTTTCCTGAAGAGACATCACCTTCGTGAGCTTGGGCGCACCCTAACGGAGCTACATGAGCTAGAGAGGGTTAGCCCGGGTGGCTGTCTCGAAGAGATTAATAACGTAAAAGCAGAGCTTCAACAATTTGCGACAGAAAGATATACGGGGGCCTTGATAAGATCTAGGTCCCGAAGGTTTCTTGACGAGCAACCTTCTCGTCGGGCCCTGAGTGATGAAAGAGAGAATGCTCTTGCGAAGGAAATATTGGAAATTCAGTATGGTGATTGCACATACAGCGATGCGCCTGGTATTCTTGCTGCTTTCTTCGGCTATTATCGGAAGGTGTTTGGCAGTTCCGAAGATCCAAATCACGGTTTCGATTACAGTTCCTTACTCGGAAACTTCCCTCGAGTTGACGATGAGAAGTGTGCTATAGTGAAGGGACCTATCACTTTGGATGAAATTCAATCAGCCATTTCTGGCCTTCAGAGCCAGAAATCTCCTGGGCCAGATGGTATTACTAGCGAATTCTATAAAACATTTTCGCCTTGCCTAGTGCCTGTTTTGATGGAAGTTTTCCAAGCATCTTTTGATGTGGGTGTCCTGCCTCCCACTTATTCTGGGCACACAATATTAATTCCCAAAGCAAAGATGCTAATCGGTTGAAAACTGTTGAGGGATATCGTCAAATTTTCCTCTGCAGTGTTGATTACAAAATTTTTGCCAAGGTTCTTTCCAGTCGTCTGCAGCTCGTCATTATGGACTTGATAGGTTCGCATCAGGTCTGTGGTATTAGAGGCCGCAGTATTCAAACACATATCCATATTGCACGTTCAGTATTAGCGACAGTATCAGATGAGACAGGCCAAGTAGCTATGATTCAAATTGACTTGGCGAAGGCGTTTGATAAAGTTCGGCACAATTTCTTGTTCGCGGTCTTGGAGTATGCAAATATTGGTTACGTCTTGCTCAAAGGCATAAGGCTGTGCTATAAGAACTCCTATACAAGGGTTATTGATAATCAGGAGCTAACGAAACCAATGCCACTAGAAGCATCTGTTCGTCAAGGATGTCCACTGTCTCCATTGTTGTTTGCCCTATATCTGGAACCCCTCTGTCTCAGTATAATTAACAGCGCAGCTATCCGCGGTTTGTCTCTGGCTCAATGTGAAGTTAAAGTTCTAGCCTACGCTGATGATGTCGCCCTCTTTTGTTCTGACAAAAAGAGTGTACTTGAGGCTCTAAACTTGACTAAACAGTTCTGCGATGTATCAGGCGCGGCTCTTAATTTAAAGAAATCCAAAGGCTTTTGGTTGGGTTATTGGGGAACTAGGCCAAGCCAGTTCGGTGGCATATGCTGGGACTGTAGCCCTCTTGAGTACCTAGGCATTCCGCTGCACCAAGTTCGCAACAGTACAGCCTACTGGGATTCACAAATTGTAATTCTACGGCGGCAAACACAGGCTTGGATGGGTAGGGAATTCTCAGTGTTTGCGAGGGCACAGGTCTGTAACATATTTTTTTCCCAAAACTCGCGTATGTCCTGCAAGTCCTGCATTGTGCGAGGAGGAAGGTGCAAGCAATACACAGAATATTTGCAACATTCGTGCCGCGCTCTCAATGGGAGCCCATGAGGCGTGTCAACTTGTTCCTTCGCTTAGAGGCTGGTGGAGTAGGCCTTGTTCACCTGTTCGTGCGTCAACTTGTTTCCCGCTTTTTCTTTTTCAAATCGGCAAACAACCCGTTTCTGTTAGCTGTGCTCATTAGGCGGCTTAGTTTTCATTTGCCTTACTTATTCGCACCGACTGTGCAGGCTCGTGAGGGGACTTTGTGGGGATTCCTTAAGGAGGTTGCTGACACTTTCAATTTCCTCACTGTGCGCTTCTCTTTAAATTACCTGAATAGCCTCTCGAGAAAACAGATGACCCAGGCTCTCACTGAGTCCTTGTTCCCTACACCATTGTATCGGCAGCCTTATCTGAGGTCTTTGGACATCAGTGTTCTAAAGCGTGTTAGGCGGATGTGCATTCAGGCAGCCGCTAAAACGTTCTTTTTCAAACTACATTCAGCGACGCTGCCTGTCAATACATTTCTTAATGACAAGGGGATGTTTGTACCCTGGAATGTCAATTGCCGTCTTTGTAACGTGCCTGAGACAATTGATCATTGCTTCATCCTGTGCCGTGATGCCATGTTCTTTTGGGACATACTACAACGAACTCTTATGAAGGACACTGAAATTACACCATACACTATTAGATTTCTGACTGTTGGCAAAAACTCTGTTGTGCCTTATGTTCTGTTTGTGTTGATGGGACTATTCAGTCTTTGGAAAAGCCGTACGATGGACAGACATGCCGAGGCACCAAGATCGTCCAAATCTGGGTTTCGCGAACAGTGTGCTTTGGTGAGGAGTGTATATGCAGCACGCGAAGAACCTCCAAGCTGGCTACCGTGCCTAGATGCATGTGTGTGCCTCCCTGAATTTTGATGTTTTGATGGGGATGCAGTGTTGAGTTAGGGCTATGGCGGCCTTCTATTAAGCAGCCCGGTAATTTGAGACGCGAACCAGTCTGATTGAAGTTTTCCTCCTTTCTGCGGAAGTTCTTCCATGCAATAAAGGAAAAAAAAGAGCTGCCATGGCGGAGTGGTAGCGTGCTCGACTCGCACTCCGGAGACCGGGGTTCGATTCCCAAGCTCGGCCATTTTCTTACTCGGTTTTATTTAATTTTCTGGTCTGACTAGAAAGGTTAATTAGACTAATTGGTTAAGTAAGCAATTAACTAAACTCAGTCAAACTTACTTGAAGCGTCACTATACGATCCATTTAATTGGTTGCATGGTTAGTAGCCAAAGGACAATTGGCCCCGTTTGAAATTCGCGCACTGCGACGTCACGACCGTTTCCACCAATTGAAAAGCGTGACATTTCTGTCGACAGCTCCTGCTCACAACGATGAGGCATTAAAGGCTTCCGCCTTAAAACACGTAACCGATTAGCCCCAAAACCGCGTTGCTTCTTAGCAAATAAAGGAATAAAGAAGAACCTAGTGTATGCGCTACCTTACGACTGTATGCTAATGGGCAGATGTCTCACTAGATGGGGAGGAAAAGTATAAATTATCAAATTAAATTTTCCGCTCTCAAAGCACTAAACAGTCTCAAGTGCCTCCGTACTTTTTCTCTCAGACCGCCTATTGGCTTTAAATTTCTTGCGTATATTTTTTAATACATGACAACCGAGTAGTCAGTTGTGGGTTTACCTTATTTTGGCAGAACAATAGCTGAATCAGCAAAACATAAAAATGCTGTCACCTGAACTGCAACAAGGGCACAAGTCAGCCAAATGGTGCTCTGCAGTTGCTTCGGATCGCAGGCAGGTGAAAAGCAATCTTTCATATTTCTGCAAGCGTAAAGGTTGTTTTTAACCGCTAACATTCTGAAAAACTTTGATTCTGCTTCGTGCCCTCGGGTAACAATGTCCTCGCTCAGCCCTGCAAAGTGCGCCCGCGATGGTGAAAATGAAGTTATCGGGCATCACAACCCGCTTTCCTCCATATGAGATATAAGGAGCCGTACATACTGGTGGGAGAACAAGAATAACACGCGCGTTCTCCTAACAGGTTCCGTTCTTTCAGCGGGCGTGCATCCTGCTTGCACAAACGGTAATCGAAAAAAGCTACTAAGCGCAGTTTCCGCGCCGTCTCAAGATTAAGGTTCCCTGGCACGAGCATTATACGGGGCATCTTGACGACCGAGGGGGCACGAGGGCCGACGTATCGCGAGTGGAAATAAATTATCCGAGAAAGCGGAACATGATCGTGCTCGGGCTCCGAACCTGCGTCGTCTGCTACGCACGCGGCCCCAAGGGCCGCAGACGAATCCTCGCTCGGCGACAGGGAGCGCTTGTGTTGGTTAGAAAAAAAAGAAAAAGCCACGCCACAGTTTCGTATTATACGGGCGTTCCCGTCGATGGCGAGAGACGCTGAATAACGTTTCCCGCTTGAGGAATAAATAAATGTGTATAACACGGGAACAGTTCGGTGAAGGCTGAGCACAGAGGAGCCGGAAGGCGGACGTAACAGCGACGAAGGTTTTTGCTGATTGGCTGGAAGGGCGCTATTATTAATAAACAAGGCAATCACGTGATGTCATGATAGCATAGATCAAAAGCTGATTTGCTAGAAGGAAACCAAATCTCATAGGCAAGCAGGTGATACCAAGGTCGTACTTCGCCCTGTGCTAGTTGGCACTTTTTAGTAATTTACACGTTCAGTGCTAAGGGCTGGGACAAATAGGACTCAACACATGACTAGCGCCAGTCAGGTGTTGGGTGTTATTTGTCCCCCTCCTCAGTGGTAAACATTTCAGTTAGCATGAAATTATGTTTTGATGCCACAGAACCAACGCTGATATAGAGTAAAGAAAACAATCGTCGTTTTTGAATACTTCGTCAAGTGATGCATGACCGTCATAGAGGGAATGACTATTCGTAAGAGAAAAAACAAATTTTGACCGTAACGCGACGCGATACGAAGGTATGACATTGCATATCTATCATTTATTTCGAAGAAACCCTTGCCTCTGGTCGCTTATTGTCTTGTGATGCTACGCCGTCAAAGATAATTCGGTTACTGACAGCCGTAACGCCTCGAGCCGTACCGTGAATCATCGCACCAGGCAGAGCTGCATGCCGTGTTTTCTAAACAGCCTGTTGAGCCAACTTATCTAATTTTCGAAGACGTCCAAGCACCCTACGTAGCGTCATTGTGCGCCCTGTTGTATGGCATGACCGAAACTGCGCTGCAGTCGCTATATCGAAATAACATTATCGTCATCAGCCAGACCGAAAAAGCTAGAAAATCATACGGACATCTTCGCTACTACTCCTGGTCTAAGGCTCTGTCCCCGACTTTGCAGCAAATTGGCGTCATTTAATCGGGCCAATGATTCCTGCTTGATGAATTTGCTCCAAGTTCGGCACTGTGTGGTATTCGATTGTGTGTTGAACCGTACTCGCACTTTCATTTATACCCATACAACATTAGCTGCATTTACCGCAGACAACCTTATCCGGTAGGGACAGGGCACCTCCACAAATATCGGCGCATGTGTTTTTGTTTCAGAGCCAAAGCCTCAATGTACAACTTTCGGTTTCGATGTGGATGAGGCAATGGCCTTTAATGCTTTAGAAGGTCAAACCGGTCTCAACTGCTTGGTCATATGGCCCAATCTATGGTAGTATGACAACGTTATCATATGACCATGACCAATGGATACCTGACTTTCATCTTAGACCTTGACCCTTGACCGTTTCCTTTGAGCTCGACTAGGACCTTGGCATTTTATTTGAGACAATGGGCACCACATTGACAATGACCTTCATTGACTCCCAAGGTAAAACCGAACTCAACTGCTTGATTGTATGGCCCAAGCTACGGTAGTATGACCGCATGATCATAAGACTATGACCATTAGGTACCTGAATTTGATGTTTGACTTTAACCCTTGACCTTGAGTTTCGATTTGAGACAGTGGACATCACTTACCGCAGAGTTTTCACCTCTGAGTTACCCAGCCTCTAAGTGGAAGCTATTACTTTACAGAGCGTAAAACAGCCTTCACCTTAGTCAAGCCACAGCAAGGTGGTGATGAAGAATTTGTTTTGCAATAATAAAACGTTTATATCAAACGAACCATGTCTCAACATGCTAAACAATGCTTTCGCTCGTATAACGAGGTTCAAGTCACGTGGTTATCTAGGCGAATACGTGATTAAATGTTAAACCTGATAACGTGGTCAAATCTGTCTGGCTTTATCATCTGGTTATCGTCTAGTTTATCTGTCTGGCTAACTCGTTCATTGTATCCGCCATTAGCAGTCGGGACTGGTTTCCCCACCAGACGGCGCTACGAGGGGATATGGGCTGGGCATCTGTCGAACCACGGGAAGGTAAGAGTAAAATAGTATATGAAGAACGCATGAGGAAATTGGGCGATAACAGGTGGGCAGCTAAGGTATTTAAATAGTTATACAGAAAGAGCGTTGACTCACAGTGGCGGAAAAGAACTAGAAAACTAACCAGTAAGTATGCAGGTCATGAGGACGGAGAAAGAAAGAGCATTAAACGACAGGTTAAAAACGCGGAAGTTAAAAATTGGATGAATTCAATGGAAAAGAAACATAGTGTAGAATTATATCGATACTGGAAAAGGCAGATCAGCAAAGAATTTTTCTATGATAACTCAAGGGGCAGTGGCCTACATTTTGAAGCTAGGTCAGGGTGTCTTAGAACGCGCAGCTACAAAACGAAATTTAACGAAGAAAATGACACATGTGCAGTGTGTGGTAGATCTGTGGAAACAATTGAACACCTCATAATCAAATGTGATGGTATCCATCCGGATGTCGATGCAGACACAGTCACTCTTCCTGTGGCCCTAGGGTTTAAAGATAACAATGGTCATGTAAATAAATCTCCAGTGGAAGTTAGCAAAAAGAGATTGGAGGATTGGTGGCTGAAAAGCAGAGATGTGGCATAAGGTTAGAATTGTAGGAAACCGTAGGTAAAGATGATGGCGATTCTTAATGAGAAATTCCAACACAGTAAACAAAAAAATAAAAAAAGAAAACCTGAGCATGGTGGCAATTGCCACCACCCCGTTTCAAAGGGGGTGCTCCCGTCCGTTCGTCCGTCCGTCCGTCCACCGACCGACCGACCGACCGACCGACCGACCAAATCCAACTAACCAAATCCAACCAACCAACCAATCAAATCCAACCAACCAAATCCAACCAACCAAATCCACCCGCCCACCCACCCCCCCATCCATCCATCCATCCATCCATCCATCCATCCATCCATCCATCCATCCATCCATCCATCCATCCATCCATCCATCCGTCCGTCCGTCCGTCCGTCCATCCGTCCATCCGTCCATCCGTCCATCCGTCCATCCGTCCATCCATCCATCCATCCATCCATCCATCCATCCATCCGTCCATCCGTCCATCCGTCCATCCGTCCATCCATCCATCCGTCCGTCCGTCCGTCCGTCCGTCCGTCCGTCCGTCCGTCCGTCCGTCCGTCCGTTTGTCCAAACTGCTGGTAACTACGCTACCAGCAATTGTTCGCTGAACATTTCCTTCACCAGATGAATTTAATAAATTTGAGGCCCCGCTGAAGAATTGCGCGCAGAGTGCTAACTGTTCTCGTTATTGTTAAGTTCTGGTTATTGTTAAAGTTATCGGGTCCCGCTTGCATCGCCTACTAAATTACCTAGTTTCTAGTTCTTATACTAATAACTCATGTACGCATCAGTGCATGTCTCTGAATCACTTCACTGACTCAAAGACCACAACACATTCACTTGGTTCATAATTAAATAGCTTTAAGGCACATAAACAAACAAGACACATAGGTAGGTGACAGGACGAAGCGCCATCCTGCTTCGTTGTTGACACATGGGTAGGTGACAGGCGCTTCGTCCCGTCACCTACCACTGTGTCTTGTCTGTTTTTTGCGCCTTAAAACTGTTTAATTATGAACCAAAACCAACTAGCCCAGCAAAAAGTGCTCGTAGACGATATTCACTTGGTTCACACTTGTTCAGTTCGAACAAAAAAAGGAGACTTTTGTTGCCTAATAGTAGCGTGCCCACACCTATCTAAATTAACAAATTTTATTTTTAGGTCATTTATTTATTTATTCTTTCCTTCCAATGGGATCACTCGCTCACGGCCAACAAAGTCTACGACGGCACCGCGCTTTTCTGAAGCATGGGACCCCTAAGGCAAACGCGTTAAAGCTCGAAGGAGATGGGGCCGCGGTGGGGAGTGAAAGAGGGGGAGCTTACGGCGCGAACAGGTGAGAGAAGTCGCGCTCAGTTTGCGCTGATTCTTGCGTAGTGACTTCTTAAACGCTTTTGCAGACAGCCGTGATGCTGCGAAAGACCCTTACGAAATTTTTTTACACAGTCCACAGACTGTCCATAGACTTCTTTATATAATGTTTACAGACTCTTTATAGACAAATCCAACGTTCACACCCTAGAATCCCGAAGGAAGGTTAGTCGCCTCATCTTGCTTCATCACTGCCTGCAAGGAAAAATAAAAATGAAGTTGCCTAATTGCGTCAAAGCTCATTGTACGAGAAGAACCAGACAGAAGCAGGGACACTCACTAGACAAATTTTCGCCCGCACAAACACATTTAAAAATAGTTACTTCCCTAGAACTGTATCCGAATGGAATTCATTACCTTCTCATATTTTTCTGTCCAGCAATTTTGTAGCAGAGTTGGACCATGATCTCTTTATTTCATGAGATTGGTTTCTTTTGTGTTGCGATGCCTGTCTCTATCTTCAATTCTGATTGATTGTCTGACTTATTATTTTTTTTCTCTGTATGCATATGCTTGTCATTTTTTGTATTGCAAAATGTTTGAATGTGCCCCTCCTGCTAGGACCATGCATGGTTCGCAGTATTTCAAATAAAACAAATAAAAATATCCTAGAGAACAGTCTAGAGGCAATACAAATTCTCTGGACAGTCTATAGACAATCTTTAGATTTATGGCCATACACTTTTAGTTTACTTTTATCTATAGACAGTCTATAGACTACGACTAGACAAAAATTATCTGTAGGAAGGCAATAGAGTCTATAAGAAGTCAATAGAAAGTCTATACACGACTTTTATAAGGGTGGACCGCAACCACCTCCGAAAAAGCAACTGCGGTGGATGCAGTGTTTTATTTTGTTTTTATTTATTTGTAGCTCACAGAACACAAAGAGCATTGGGTGACAGGGGCATATAAAAAAAGAATTTCCCGAAAAACAGACGGTAAACGGACGACCCACAAGGCAAATACACGAGTGAAACCCAAAGTTGACCGAAAACAGAGTAAAAACAACATCTGAAGATGAAAATTGAAAATACATACAAAAGTCAAAAGGCGAATAATCGAAAAAATGATAACCCAGTACAAATGAAACAGTGGTATATCAGAAGAGGGCTGAGTCGGTCTGGTTGGTTCATGTTGAATGGTTCGAAGAAACAGCGCTGACGGACGGGACGGAAGAAGACGAGACAGACACAGGCGCTGTCTCCAGCGCATGTGTCTGTCTCTTCTCCCGTACCGTCCGTCAGCGCTATTTCGTCGTATAACAGAAAAGAAAACATTTACAGAAACTGGGAACGTAGTAGAACATTTACAACGATACTAAAGTGATAAATGCATATACGTGGTCTGTTCTGAAAGTAGTAGGACTCATTTTTTTCAACAAAATTTCAAGGTAGCACCCTTCCGCACCTACTCACTGTTGCTAATGAGTTTTGCAGTTTTCCTACGCCTCCAGGAACGCCTGGACCAGAATGCTGTTCAGCTCCCTCGTCACGGTCTGTTGAACCACCTCGACCGATCAGTGATGTTTCCCCTCGAGCGTCGATTTTATTCTCGGGAATAGAAAAAAGTCTGGCAGGGTCAAGTCGAGGCTGTAGGGGGGCTAAGACAGCGTTGCCGCCTTGTGCTGGACAAAAAATCGGGGTCCTCATTCAGATGACGAAGAAGATCCTACCGGTTGGCCTTTTCCTCCTCTGACAACACTCCCGGCACCAACTTCGCGCACGCTTTCCTCATGGATAAGTTTTCTGTCACGATCCCAAAAACTTGGGTTTGAGGAATGCTCAAGTCATCAGCAATCATTCTGACACTCATTCTACGATCACTGTTAAGTAAATGTTTCCCTCGCTACACATTTTCGTTGGTCTTGCTGGTCGAAGGGCGTCTGAAGCGGTCGTCTTACTCCACTCTTGCCTTACCTTCTCGGAAAAGCGTGTGCCTATGAAAAACTCCTGATCTACCCATGGAAGCGTCACCGTAGGCCTCCTTAATCATGTTGTGAGTCTCTTTGCCCGTTTTACCAAGATTTACTCAAAATTTGATCGCGGATCGATGATCTGGTAAACGCTCGACGATTCTGCTTGACGAGACGTTTCGACAGGGGTTCACAGTACAAGCGACCTCCTCTTTTTAACGGCCGAGAGCCGACTGCCGATTTTCCCCAGCATTCCCAATATCCCCCTTCAACGATCCTGCACGCGCAGACCACCTCTCGTCCGCCCGTTCGCCCAGGAAAAAACCAGTCCTACTACTTTCAGAACAGACCATGTATACGCGTATGTGCTTTTAAAACACTCCACGATCAAAAAAATTCTCTGCCTCTCCCGTAACCGAGACTAGAGTAAGCATGAAATGTTTACGGGCCTAACACATTGGACAAGAATGTACAGGGTGGTCCACTCTAAGTGCGAACACAGTTCCGCGTTGCCGCGCTCCGCGGAGCGCCAGCGGATCCGGCGCGTTCGCGCATCGAAGCAAAGCCGCGCAGGCGCACAGGGGCCCGGGGCAGGAGCTTCGTGTCGTCTGCTACAGCGCTGCGCGCACCTCAAGCGAGGTGCAAGCGTGGTGCGCGTTCGGCGCGATGCCAACGCGACGCTTTTTGAGGAAAGGAAATTACGCAGTAATTCTCTGTCATCTCGGTGGACACCCGAACCGCACAGTAAAGGAAAGGATGAACGCCACCACCCGTTCGGCGCGATGCCTTGCCCTTTGAATGCAGCGCTTCTCCCCCTTGTCCTTTGAACGCAGCGCTTCTCCCCCCGGGCCCCTGTGCGCCTGTGCTGCTTTGCTTCGATGCGCCGTATGGCAACGAAGTGTATCGTGGCATTTATGTGCTTTTTCCACGCGCTATTAGAAATCGGAAATTAAAATTCCGTGCATTATCAAACGCACAGCGACTAATATCTTGATAAACATTGAGAAGGCACTGGCAGCAGTTATTTTTTGTGACTCCTTTGGAGACCAACCAGCGCTTGCATGCCGGTCGCGTAGGAGGGCTTACAGAGTCTCGTTAAATCTCGCTAAGTCTCGTACGGTGCCCGGATGTTCTCGTTTCAGAGCCCGGATGACTGGAATTCAGTGCCCGGATGACTGGATTTCAGTGCCCGGATGACTGGATTTCAGTGCCCGGATGATGGCTCTCGGTCTCGGCGTGACGTCACCACACTGCCGACAACGGGGGCTAAAAGCATTTCATGCTTAAAAAAAGATTATGTTGTCAGAAAATCATTCCACAGCTTAATTGTCCTGGGTGACGCAGGTGATTTAAATGACTGACTTTTTCTACATATTATATATACGGTTGAAGTTGAGATTATCATGTAAGAGCCAGGAGGAGCGGGGAAGTGATTCCAGGGGAAAAAACGAAGGGCGGGTGTAAACGTATCTAGAAATAGACACTGATATGAAAATGGACGACGAAGTTCAAGTATCTGCATATCATTGAGGCTTTTAAGCTGGGAGACACTACAGAGGTAACTAGAACTGCTTAAAATGTACCGGGTTGCCCTACTGTTAATGGCTCAAGCATTCGAATGAGATAGCTTTGAAGGAGACACCATATATATTGTTACGCCCAGGGTTTATTGAGACCAGGACGGAGGACTGAAAGCAGCTGGGTCCGCTTGCCGAGCACGAGACACCACCAACGTCGTTCTCCTCATCTTCGGCTTAGTCAGCAGCGCCTACCATGTAGAATAATAATAGGTAGAATTGGCCTTTTCATGGGCGTCACAAAATAAAGCGAACTCAAATTGTGGACCAACAGATGTTAGATATGCTAGTTTACGAATAGAGCTAGGCGAGCTTTGCAGGCTTCGGCGTATGAAACCCAATGCCCTCGATGCTTTGTTGCAGACTGTTGATGTGTGACAAGACCATAAAATATTTGGTGTGAACTAAATGCCGAGATATTTGTGCGACCTAACTGTCGATAGGAAGTTATTTATAGATTAGTTGATGTTATAGATACAATGCTCGCGGCAAAAATTCGTAGATCTACATTTTAGATAGGTTTAGAACCATGTGCCAGTTTTTACATCAATCCATAATGGCGTTAACATCACTTTGAAGGCTCAGCTGGTCAGTCTCTAAAGTGCTCTTACAGTAAAAAGCACAGCCATCTGCGAATAGACCTAAATGGGATGAGAAGTTGTTGGGAGGGCGCTTAATGTGAATTAAAAAAGTAAAGGGCCACCGCTGTGGCTCAGTGGTTACGGCGTTCGGCTGCTGACCCGAAAGACGCGGGCTCGATCCCGGCCGCGGCGGTCGAATTTCGATGGAGGCAAAATTCTAGAGGCCCATGTACTGTGTGATGTCAGCGTACGTTAAAGAACCCCAGGTGGCCGAAATTTCCGGATCTCTTCACTACGGCATCCCTCATAGCCTGAGTTGCTTTGGGACGTTAAACCCACACAAACCAATAAAAAACGAACCTAAAAAAGTAAAGATCCAAGTTCACTTCCCTAAGTTACACCTGAGGTTAAGTCACATAGTGATGAGCAAGAGCCATTGACAACTAAGAATTGTTGACGTAATGAGAGAAAGTTAAGAAGCCAAAATAATTTAAGAGAACTAAGACGAAGTATAGATAATTTGTAAACAGTCGGCCGTGTGCAGCTCTGTCAAATTCTTTTGAGGAATGTAAAAAAATCAACTCTGTCAGCTGGTTATTATCATGTTCCTCAGCTGCTGGAGTATCAGACAGATACTCTAGCAACTTCTCTGTTTCAGGCCGTACACATTCAAAGGTTTGCGAAAAAGCCCGCACTGCCTTGCCCAAGCGAGGCGATTTTTTTTGTGTGTGAAAAGATTCTCGGCCTCTGAAATGTCGCTTAGGTAGGTGCATGGCTGATCATGTTCGATTTAGAGCAAGATCTACCACAAAATTGCTAATATCGGTTTTGAGTCAGTCATGAATCGGCAGTTGAACACTGAACCGGAAGATACATAGACGTCTATGGGGGTCGTTCGCAGAGGTTACGCTGCTGATCACGGGAACGGGTTCACGTTATTCCCAATGTGCGGGCCTCGCACCTCGTGGGCCGTTACAAACAAATACGCGTCGTCCTTTGTGGCTTCAGCGTTCTTCCTTGAAGCAATGAGAAAAGCACGTTAGTGGTTTTTGAGAAGGCGAAATGACACACTAACTGCCTCACTGTTCGGCGGATACCTCAACCGCGCCGTTAGGGAAAGAAGGAAGGTCGAAATGAAAGATGTGTCTTCTTTTTTTTCTTTTGTAGTTTTAATCATTAGGCGAATGATAAAGGAGGAAATAACCTTACTTTCCGGCGGATACCTCAACCGCGCCGTTAGGGAACGAAGGAAGGTCGGAATGAAAGAAGATGTGTCTTCTTTTTTTTCTTTTGTAGTTTTAATCATTAGGCCAATAATAAAGGAGGAAATAACCTCACTGTTCGGCGGACACCTCAACCGCGCCGTTAGGGAAGGAAATAATTTCGACCACCTGGGGATGATTAACGTGCCCTGACTTCGCAGGGCACACGTGCGCCTTATGGATTTCGCCTCCATCGAAACGCGGCCGCCACGGCTGGGTTGGAATCCGGATACACCGGCTCGATAGCCGCGGGCCCACTGAGCCACCACGGCGGGTACGTTGCAACTCGTTCTCGCCAAGGACAGCAAATCCGGGCGATGCCACCGCAACCGGGCAAGGGTTACGTCGCGCCGCTCTACACCACTGAGAGGTGCTCGTTCTGTGTGATAGCATAGAGGCCTTGTGCGACAAAGCGGCAACGCTTCGCCGCATTCAACTCTTAACGGTAGCTTAAGAATCTTCCAAGTTTCTGCCTCAGTATATAGGCAAATCAAGCTGTGTTCGAATTTCGGAGGAGGGAGTACCGTAATTGTGGGTCAAGTTTTAGTGCGAAAGCACATACTTCGATGGATCAACCCCGAGAAAGGTCTTGGGATGTTTGTATGCTAGCGGTGTTTGTATGTAAATTGGTAAATTGGTTTTTGAGGAAAGGAAATGGCGCAGTGTCTGTCTCACATATCTCGGCGGACACCTGAACCGCGCCGTAAGGGAAGGTAGGAAGGTGGGAGTGAGAGAAATGGCCGGAAAGGCAGGGAGGTTAGCCAGATGATGCCCAGTTTGCTACCCTATACTTGGGGAGGCGAACAAAGGGGAAAAAACGAATAACAGCGGCAATGAATCAGTTTTCTAAGTGTCCAGCGACCATCATGTCACGGGGACAGAGGGCGCGCACTGAAAACTTAAAAAATTATAAACGGGAATACAACCCCGAGTCCCTTAAGAATCTCAGGAGCGCTTACAACGCTTTTCTTTGCGAGGAAGGTTGTGTCCAAGGCCCCAGAACGTTGGACTCTGTTAAAGGACGCGAGTCCAAGCGGTACAAAGAAGCAATTAGGAAAGCGCGCTCTCGCTCAAAACGAGGGCAGTCACAAAGGAGGTGTCCGATCGTTTCATCACAACCGCACAGGTCACACGCTGGAGAGTCTGCCATTGAGATGAGATGGGAATAGGCGTTTGTGAACGCCACTCCCAGCCACAGGCGGCACAACAGCGTAGTATCACCGCGGGGGAGGCCGAAGGGTATATGATGTTGAAGCAGGAGGTTGAAGTGGTGCGAGCGGGGTGTCCAACCTCCTGGGGCAGAGCACGACGTTAAAGTCAGGTTTCGGGCGAGCAGTGAAAAGAGAAAGAGAGAAAGAGGTTCCGTAGAGGAGGTCCCCGGAATGACTTCGACCACCTGGGGATCTTTAACGTGCACTTGCGTTTCGCCTCCCTGCTTGTGCTGTTTCTATCCTTTTGGTGTTTGTGAGTTTGTGCCGAGTGAAAGTAAGCTATAAAAAGAAATGAAATAAATATCCACGACTGGGATTCGAACCCGCGGCGGCACCAACAGAGCAGCTTCGCTGGCCACTGCGCGAGAGAGTACTGTGCTATCGCCGCAGGCCAACACGCCTCGGGTTAAACTGCAACACACTCTATCGCAGTGCATTAAACATCGCCTCCTTGAGGAACCAATACTGCTATGAAACTAATATTCGCGCTCTGAGCTATGTGGAGGTAGTCACAGAGGGTATCTAGGTAAAAACTTTATTCGTGAACCAAGTAAGGGAAGGAAGTAGGGGAGGTTTGGTTGGCTTGGTTCTTAATCCCGGTTGGCGGCCATCAGTCCATGACTTCTGGCAACCTTCTCCGCCCATTCCACCAGCCTCTTCTGTGAGGCCGGCTCGGAGCTAGAGACCGCGATCTCCCAACCTTCTAGGTCTGTGAGGTTCCAGCGTGATGGTGATTGGAGTTCTCGGCAAAGGAAGAGTATGCGTTCAAAGTTTCCTCTCGGAGCCCCACAAAGAGAGCATTCGGGCTTGTATTGAACCGGGTGTATTAGTGCCAGATAGGCCGGTGAAGGAAACGTTCTGGACTGGAGTTGCCTCCATATAGTCTGTTGTTCCTTCGTGAGGGTGTGGTGTGGTTGTGGATATGTGAGCCTTTCCTCCCAATAGTGTAGCGTAATTTCATTGTAGCTGATTAGTCTGTCCCGCGCGCAATCCCTCTCTACTGTTCGGCCTGCTCGATTGAGCTACGCTCGAGCAATAGAGTGCGCCTCCTCGTTTCCGGGGTTGCCTGCGTGGGCTGGCACCCAAACTAATTGAATTGGTCTGGGGTCGTGGGGGTTTGATTGGAGAATTTTGTAGGTGGCAGAATGGATCTGTCCCTTTGCAAAATTCCTAATTGCGGTTTTGGGGTCGCTCATTATGAGTGTGGCAGTGGAAGATGCTATGGTCAGTGCTATGGCCACCTCTTCCGCTTCAAGAGAGGTGGTTGCCCTTATCGAGGCCGAAGCCTTGTGTTTGAGGTCGTGCGACACCACGCTTAGGGCGTACGCTGGGTTTCATGGACATTCTGCTGCGTCTACATAGGCTGCGTCTTCGTTGCCCGCGTGTTTTAAGCATGAAATGCTTTTAGCCCCCGTTGTCGGCAGTGTGGTGACGTCACGCCGAGACCGAGAGCCATCATCCGGGCACTGAAATCCAGTCATCCGGGCACTGAAATGCAGATATCCGGGCACTGAAATCGAGTCATCCGGGCACTGAAATCGAGTCATCCGGGCACTGAAATCGAGTCATCCGGGCACTGAAATGGAGTCATCCGGGCACTGAAATCGAGTCATCCGGGCACTGAAATCGAGTCATCCGGGCACTGAAATCGAGTCATCCGGGCACTGAATTCCAGTCATCCGGGCTCTGAAACGAGAACATCCGGGCACCGTACGAGACTTAGCGAGATTTAACGAGACTCCGTAAGCCCTCCTACGCGACCGGCATGCAAGCGCTGGTTGGTCTCCAAACGAGACAAAAATAACTGCTGCCAGTGCCTTCTCAATGTTTATCAAGATATCAGTGGAGCTGTGGGTTTGATAACGCACGGAATTATAATTTCCGATTTCTAATAACGCGTGCAAAAACCACATAAATTGCATGTTGGACTTCGTTGTCGTACGTGATCCGGGGGAGAAGCGCTGCGTTCAAAGGGCAAGGCATCGTGCCGAACGTGTGGTGGCGTTCCTCCCTTCCTTTACGGTGCGGTTCGGGTGTCCACCGAGATGGCAGAGAATTACTGCGCCATTTCCTTTCCTCAAAAAACCTTGCGTTCAAATGACAAGGCATCGCGCTGAACGGGTGGTGGCGTTCCTCCCTTCCTGTACGGTGCGGTTCGGGTGTCCACCGAGATGACATTAGGCCCGTAAACATTTCATGCTTACTCTACTTTCGTTTACGGGAGAGGCAGAGTTTTTTTTTGTACAGGTCCTTGGCGCGTGCTTCGCGTCTTTCCCGGTTGTGGGTTGGGTGTACGTCCTTGGGTAGTGGGTAGACGATTAGATTTTCCTTTATTTGCTTAAGAATGCTGTGGGTGTTGTTCGGAGGGAGACCCGTTGGTTTAATGTTTAATGCGGCTAGAATGTGTCTGCCCGTGTTTGTGGAGATAGTCTATCTAATTGTGCTGCGCGGTGGGCTTCAGTCAGTTCTTGTAGAGTGCTTGGACCCCCATGCGGAGGAGTCTGTTGTTAGAGGTCCCTTGTGTGAGAGTTAGGGACGATTTGTAGGCCTGTCTTATTAGCGAGTTTACTTTTTCCGCTTCTATCTTTGTGAGGTGAAGATAGGGGAGTGTGTATACCATTCTGCTAATCACGAATGCTTGCACTAACCGCCTTAGGTCACGTTCTCGCATGCCTCGGTGCTTGTTTGTTATTCTTTTGATTAACCTGATGGTTTGATGTGTCATGATCGTGAGTTTGGAGAGTGTCTCTGTGTTGAGGCCGTTGCTTTGAATGAACATTCCCAGAATGCGGAGTTTATATACCTCCGGTATTGGGAGGACATCGACCTTCACTTATATAGAGGGGTTTCCCTTTTTGTGACCGTCCGCGGTCGGGTGGAGCGGCAGGATTTCGGATTTGGTCGTCTAGCATGCGAGGCCTATACAAGCCGCGCACTCGGCTACCGCGTCCGCTCCCGCGTGGAGGGTTTCCTCCATTTCGCCGACATTTCCCGTGGTCGTCCACAGGGTGATGTCGTCTGCGTAGAAGGAATGGGAAAAATGTGGGATGCGCTGTAATTTTCGTGCCATCGGTATGAGGGTAATGTTGAAGAGTAGTGGAGATAAAACGGAGCCTTGGGGTGTGCCCCTGCTTCCTAGGGGGAAGGGGGAGGATTCCGCGGACCCAAACCTTATCTCCGCCGTTCTGTTATTAAGAAAAGCGGTTATGTAAGCGTGTGTTCTAGTTCCTACGCCTAAGTCAGATAGGGCGCTTAGTGTGGCTTAGTCCTGGACGTTGTCAAACGCTTTCGTGAGGTCTAGGGCTAGTAGTGCTCTCGTGGGCTTGG
The DNA here is from genome assembly GCF_055824585.1 of Amblyomma mixtum. Taxonomy (NCBI): domain Eukaryota; kingdom Metazoa; phylum Arthropoda; class Arachnida; order Ixodida; family Ixodidae; genus Amblyomma; species Amblyomma mixtum. The sequence continues at coordinate 88,470,605 of NC_143012.1, forward strand.
CGTGTCTGGGGTGTAGAATTTCTTCGGAGATCTGGAGCAGCACGTCCTGCGTGGACAGGTTGCTTCTAAATCCCAGCATCGTATGGGGGAAGATATCCTGGTCGTGCATGTGGATTTGGAGACGGTGGAGAATAACGTGTTCGAGGAGTTTTCCCAGGCATGAGGTGAGCGATATGGGACGGAGGTTCGACAGTTAAAGTCGTTTTCCTGGCTTTGTAATAAAGGTGACCTTAGGGTGGGTCCATTCCAAGGGGAAGGTGCCCTCCCTCCAGTGTTTGTTGAACAGTTTGGTTACGGCTTGGATCGAATTTTCGTCCAGGTTCCTTAATGTTTTCTTCGTGATTTTATCTCCACCCGGCGCCGACGTGGTGCGCAGTTTGTGCATAGCTGCTCTCACTTCCCACGTCGATATGTCTTCGTCGAGCTCGGGGTTCGGAGGGCTTGAGTATTGGGGGAGTGGGGTCCTAGGTGTGCTTGTGAGATACCTGTCTTTTAAGTCTAGACCAGGGTGCTGTCGTCCACATCTAATTTGTGAGCGATGCGGGTTACGTTACGTTGTTGGAAGGCTTTAGTGTTCTCTGGTTCCAAGAGGCAACATAGAAGTTTCCACGTGTCTGTGAGTCCCAGATTTCCCTCCATGCGGTTGCAAATCTGGCCCCACTCCTGACGGGTTAAGCTGCACGTGTCTCGATCTTTTTTACTAAGGCCGCTATCCTTAGTTTTGGAGGTGTATTGTGTTTGTTTTTGAGCCACCTTTTCGCATACTGGAGTGTGCTTCCCACACGTGAAGAAGTCTGCTGTCCACCATGTCCGTTTCCGGATGGCTGGGGACTTGGGATGTGGCATTTCCGACGTCCTTCGTGAGCGTATGCAACCATGTTGAAAGATGTTCTATCTCAGCAGGGGATTCCTTCCGAAGATTCCTGAATTTATCTCAATCTGTGATTGTAAGTATTCGTTTTACAGAGGGGGTGATTGAATTCAGTACGAAGGTTGTTTGAATGATGTAGTGGTCGCTGCCTAGGGATATCTGCATGTTGACCCACTGACATTGTGCGATGTTTTTGGTGATTGTGAGATCTGGGGTGGGGGTTAGCTGCACGCTGTTTCCTATGCGCGTGTGCTGTTGTGTATCGTTAACGAGGGTTAGGCCCTCATTTTGCATTAATGTCCAGGGTTGTGATCCATTTCTGCAGTTGTGCTTGTAGCCCCAACTTATGTGTCTCGCGTTAAAATCTCCTAGAATTATTAGCGGGTTTTTCGCGCTGATCTTTAACGCTTTTCTAATGACGGCGAGGAGGGGCGCTACGCTGCTTTTTGGGGCGCTGTACGTGTTGAGGATGAATAAGCTAGAGCATCTTCTAGTTTTTGGAAGGGGCTCTATCAAGTGGCAGTCTATATTTTCTTGTTCGATAGGGTGATCTGTAGCGGTGTAGGCTCTATGATCAAGGGTGGCTATCCGCGGTGTGGTGGATGTGTTTGGTTGTTGAGGGTGTAGTTGAGGAGTTTTGCAGAGGTTTGCGTCTCCTGCAAAGCGATTACCGCTGGGATCTCCGCTTCGGAGAGTGATTGTATGTAGAGCTGCAGGTTGCTGCGTTTAGAGCGGTAACCTCTGCAGTTCCACTGCCACACTCTAAGTTCCTTGCGTGTTGCTTTCATCATGAACTAGCTTAGCGGGGGCGATTGGGTTGAATGTGGGTTGGGTGGAGAAGAGTTTGTCTAGGCTGCTTTGATGGTGAGCAATGATAGCATCTTGTGCACTTATCTTTTGCTCGAGCGCTGCCAGGCGGCTATTGACTCTTGCTGCAGAAGTTTTGGTTTCCTTGGACATGTCTTCTATCTTTTGTTCGAGGATATTAATAGCCCTAAAGGTTGTCTCGAGGGACATTGCGCTATCGGCTGTGGTAGAGGTCGGTTCCTTAGCCTTGTGTTTCACGGGGAGGCATTGTGTGGGGGACCTTGTTGTGCTGGCCACTGGTGTAGGAGTAGGTATATCTCTGAGGATATCCATCTTTTCTAGGGTGGTTGATTTTTGCATTAGTAGTTGAAGCTGCTTGCTAAGGTTCTCGATTTTTTGGATTTGTTGCTGGATTTGCTTGTTCTGTTTTTCTAGCTGTGTCTTTAGCTGCTTATTCTCCCGGACCAAGGAGGGAGATCGCGGGCCCCAACTCACCTGTTTTTCGGACGCTTGGCCTCCGCTGCTCAGGGGTGGGAAGGACGGTAAGCTGTTCCTTGTTCCTTTCGGTGGAGTAGAGTTGTTCCTCGTTCCAGACTTGGATCTGGAGCGGGAGTTGGCGCGGCCTCTCGAGTTTGACCGCTGCCGGCTTCGTGACTGTCGGTGGGTCGACGACTGCTCCCCCTCCGTTTCTTTGGTAGAGTTGGTGGTGGTGCCTGGTTTCTTGTTGCCCGGGCGGTTGTAGCGAACCTTGCATTCGCTTCCAGCCGTAAAGTGCGAACCGTTGCACAGGATGCATTTGACGTCGCACGTGGGTGGCTCGGCTGGTGGATGATTCTCCCCACATCTGCAGCAGAGATTTTGGCGAGGATCCGAACACACGTCGCTACGATGTCCGGGCTTCCGGCAGTTGAAGCATGCTTCGGCTTTCGCCAAGAAGGGGTAGCAGTTGTAGATCGCCCCGCAAAATTTGAGTTGCCCGGGGATCTTCTTGGTGTTGATGAAAGTGACAAGGATCGACTTCGTCTTGCCCAGTTGCCTCGCGTCGGAAATGGTGTAGAAATCACTCTTGTTGAAGGTTTGGAGGTCGTAGACGATCTCTTCTGCCTGCTGGTCATAGATGGCGTTGTAGAGTACGCCTCGGATGGCGTTGTCCGGTTGAGCTATGTAAGCTTTCACCGGGAACGTCGTGTCCCCGACGAGTAGGGAGGTGATCTGCACGTAGCGCGCCGTGCAATCTTCTGAAGGCGTACTCACGGTGAACGAGTTGTTGCGGGTATTTATACGGATGATGTCCTGTTGATGTACAGCTAACACGGGGAGTTTCAATATGGTGCACAGAAAGGAGAGCAGGAAGCCCCCGTTGTGCTGGCGAAGGTCTAGGCTTCCGTTGGGTCGGAATATAACTTTCAGGTCTAGGGTAGGCAATTTCGGTAGCGGAGCCTGGGGATTGAGTTTAGGTTGAGTGGGCGAAGACGACTTGCCTTTTTGGGGCTGGGCCGGTGTGGCGAGGCCGGCCGGTGGCGAAGACTTGGGTAGCGAGGCCGTGGCAGAGACGGCTTGCTTGGACGGGAACGAAGCTGGGTGCGCTAGCTTGCGGGCCGTAAATGCCGGGGTCCATCTCGGATCGGTAGCAAACTCTTGGGGCGTGATGTCTTCCCCTTCAACTTGGCAAGCCATGCTGCTGCAGGCACGCTCGACGTCGAGAGAGGCCATGGCCGTGCACGAATCGTGTGGTTAGGCCTGGTTTCGCCAAGGCGTTCCGTGGTCGAGCTCTACCTGGCTCGAGGACAAGCGAGGCCTCCGCCCCGCGTTCGGAGCAATACTGGAAAATTTAACGCAAAAGTCGGGCTCGAAAGTCCCGAGACGTGGATGAAAACGATGTGCAACAACTTTACGAACTGACTGCAGCAGCTTTTAGGTCATGGGTCCTTGAAAAACCGCACAAAAGAGTAGACAATTCCGGAGCCGACGCGACACACGTTCGCTAGCTCTAATGGCCACCTGGCGGTCTCCTGTAATTCTCTCGTAGTGACACAGAGAAGGGCTCTGCATGCATTGGCGTGGACAACGTTGTGGCAGAAAGATGGCACTAGAGCAATCCCCGTTGGCGTTGACAACATTGCTGCAGAGACGTGGCACTAGAGCACAGGACGCCTGCGTACATTACAGGTATATTGACAATGACGATGAAGAAGTTGGAGGTGCGCATAACTGGCCCCCTGGGTGAGTGGACACCTCAATCGCGCTTTCAGATGCGCGGTGATGGTGTCCACCTGCGAAAAACTGCAATTGCGCACAATATTTCATACTTAGCAATCCTAAAGCGCCTGCAATTTTTTCCCATGGTCTCTATTTGCGGCCCCGTTGCTCTCAGCCCTGCTCTGGGGGTTCATTCTTCACCATTTGTAAACCACTCGGTTTAGTACGTATCTTATTTATCAGTCACCCTCTCTATCACAAAAATCTTCAGTTATTTCTATATGTTTCTATATATTGCTCCCGTCGATAGCCCTAAAAAAAGCAGATCCGTGTTGACGTGCGTGGTCTGTAATTTGCATCTGAATACATTCCTCTGAGGTAGAGAAGTCACAGAACAAAGTACTGGAATGCAGCAACAAGGAAACTGGCAATAACAACACAAGCTAGGAAGGGTGTGGGACGAAAGCAGTTAAAAAGATGCGTCACTGGGGTATTCAATGTACTGAACCGAATCGCGATGCATTAATGAAACTGCCTGCAAGAATAATAAACAAAATTTGTTCCAAGAACACTTGCTCCCAGCAGGGAGCAATTTGGTCACAAACATGCCGAACTTGTACCACCAGACGGGTTTCTTTGTTAACTGTTTTTAATTTGTTAATTTGTTGTTGTTTACGCTGGCTAGCTCCACAAACGTAGATGGGGGCAAATAGAAGAGTTGGAGTAATTTGAAATATGGTTGCACTGGCTTGTATTCATCCCGAACGATAGACATCGAAAAGATGGCGACTACATGGGTTAAAGTTTAGCAGGGAAAAGTTTGACGATGCAGAATTTTTTTGCATTTAATTACTTACTCGTACGTCACACCACATGAATATGCCCCTCAATAACCAGTCTAAGCAAAATTCGCTATCTTTTTTTGCAACGCTACCTTTCTTTTTGTGCAGTCGCAGCATAAACAAGAGAAGTAAGAAAAACAAGTGTCATACTATTTCTTCCGCAAACGAGGAATGTCGGAAAGAAACCTTTATGTTTTTGGCAAACTGAGCGTTAAAGTAGTTTTGTGATCCCGTTCCGGCTTTAGTGTCCTTTACAGTATTCAAAATTATCACAAAAACAAACCAGCGCTCTCATCAGCAGCTCAAATCTGCCCAATATACAGTGCACATGCATGAAATGATGGAGAAAGCTCAAGCCGCTTAATTAGTGCCACTTCTCTGCATTAATCACCGACAGTATCGTATACGGGAGGTGCGGGGTTCGATTCCCAAAGCCAACGGGCAAGAAAAGGCTACCAATAGTCACAAGCTCTACCCTGGCTTGGCGCTCGGCTTCTTTGGTGTGAAATGCTTGTAATAGGCCTTGTAATAGGCTGCGCCTCTGCAAATAAAACTAACACTCTACAAAACATTTGCGCGGCCAAAGCTAGAATATTCGTGTGCAGTACCGGATCCCAGTCAAATCACATTGATCAACACACTTGAATCCATTCAAAATCGCGCAGCACGTTTCATCGTACCAAACTATTCCCGCCATGCCAGCATTACTTCCATGACAAACACCCTTATCCAGCCGGACCTGTGTTCACGCCGTAAATGTTTTCGACTCTGTCTTTTCCATAGACTGCATCATCACAACCCTGTATTAAAGGATCATCTTTCTGCTCGCTCATCATACATATCATCCCGTTCTGACCACATGTTTATAGTTGCTGTTCCATTTTCAAGAACAAAAGTGTGCCATTATTCATTTGTTCACAAAACCAGCGCAGACTGGAACGACCTTCCACTGTCCATCGCTGCCATTTCTGATATCTACAATTTCAAGACTACTGTATTTTCCGCCGTTTTGTAAAACAATATTGTATAACACGCACTGTTTATTTCATATACCTAACCACTCCTTTCTGTATTTCCTTCGGGCCTGGAAAGTATCCGAAATAAATAACATACATACTGTTTGGCACCGTTCGGCATGATTTGTACTTGCGGTATTAAAATCCGTGATCATCAGCATCAACATGATTGACTTCAGAGCATGGTGCAGGCAAAAGCTGGAGCGTCAAACTTGAACCTTTCGCTGCCATAGCAATTTTGGTGTCATTTACCTATACGTCGTGCCTCTGCGATTACGTAACAAATGTGGTACGTTAAATATCAGACAGACGGCATCATTTATCAGGCTGTCTTTGACCATCGAGGGAAAGATATTAACGCTCCATGTGCATAGATATTTCTTCCCTTCCACGTTCGTATCGGTTTTCATCTCGCTTATCGCAGGAACTACGTACATATTAATATCATAGGCGCATTACAGCCGGTAAAATGCGGTATGCGAGTGGCGCTGATAACATAAGCAGCATTGGGAAACCTATTTTCCAGAAATGCAAGAAATTAAAACAAAACGGGAACACTTTGCACCACGCAGTCTGTCTGAGCATTTTTTTTTTCCAAACGCACATGATAAATCTAAAGCCCTGTGCGGAAGGAGCATGATCAGTCACAGAGGCGCCCGGCTGGGGTGCCGAAAATATTTACTTAGTTTCACTTGATGTTGAAAAGCTAAAGCTCTCGTGTCTGTCCACATTTACTGTCAGGTTGTCCTGAATCCCGGCTGCTGCTTCTTCAGTAACTGTACTATCCCTCGGGACCATTAACCTCCTAGCTCTTTCCCATATCAGTTGCGTAACACTCATAGCGCGCGCGCAAGAGACTCATTTCTGAAACGTAGTCGGCGCCCTACAACGCTTACACTTACGGCGGCGATTGACCTTAACTTTTCTCCTAGTTTATGATTTTTTTCTTCAAACCTGATGGGTTCGGGACAGAAAAATTCAGGGGGGCACATTGTTGACCCAAAGTGCGGTGAGGCGAAAGCCTTAAGCGCGGTGTTGCTGCTTGTGTCACTGATGCGTGGTTGAGATGTTAAGCTTCACCTCTAAGAGTGGAACGCGACAGCGTCTTGCAACGCTGCCAAGGAGTCTATAGAACGGCATCGCCCGTTCGGGTCCAGGCCTTGCTAGTCGGTAAATTGCTTTTTGAGGAAAGGGAATGTATCTGTCTCTCATATCTAGGTGGACACGTGAACCTCGCCGTACCGGGAGGGGAGGAAGGTGGGAGTGAGCTAAGACACCGTATTCGCTAGACACGCCTTTGTTCATTCCAAACCATCGAGCTGGCATGGCGGAGTGGTTAGCATGCTCGTCTCTCACTCCGGAGACCAGGGTTCGGTTACCGCGCTCGACCAATTTCCTAATTGGTTTTATTTATCTGGTCAGACTATAAAGGTTAATTAGGCTAATTTGGTAATTAAGCAATTAACTAAACTCAGTCCCACTTACTTGGAGCATCACTATACGATCCCTTTAATTGGTTGCATGGTTACTAGCCAAAGTACAATTGGCCCCGTTTGAAATTCGCGCACAGTGACGTCCCGACCATTTCGACCAATTGAAAAGCGTGACATTTTGGTCGAACCCTCCTGCTTACTACGATGAGGCATTAAAGGTTTCCGCCTTAAAAACGCATCAATCGCCTTACAAATGGCCTCACCGAGCAAATTCAAATTTGAAGTTCCCATTCTACAGTCGCCCAGAGGCGTGTCTAGAAAGCTCGAACGGCACACGGGGGATACACCCGCGTCATTTACGAGTGGCCTATAGACCTTTTTCAGGTGCGCGTGGCCATCTTTCGGCAGCAGCGGCGTCTTGCGTCTGGCCGATTTCTCCGCCATGTTGGCCTGGGTGGCCGCCGCTGCAATACAGGCAGCGAGTACTCGCCGCTCTGTTCAGCCTTATCCGAGTGTTGATTTTTGCATGATTTTGACCTGCAAAGTGTTGCGCTGCCGGCCGGTATGCACTGAGCAACTGTGATCAAAATGGCCCGCCAGAAAGCCGCTAAACGAATTGCGCAAACGTGCATAGAAGCGCACCTCCAGTGTTGATTTTCGGCACAACTTGCAGGGAAGCATCTGCGTCGCCGCTCGCCGAAGCGCGGGCCATTTGTGCCGAAAATCAACATTGGAGGTGCGCTTCTATGCAAGTTTGCGCAATTCGTTTAGCGGCTTTCTGGTATTTATAATGGAGACATTTATTAATGCGACCACGAAACTTGCTGAGCGCTTTTATGTTGTAGTTATAATTATAAAAGTAAAACTGCTTCGTTCCGAGCTAACAGCAGTGTTGCTGTCAAGCGCTTAAGCGGTCTGCTCTGCGGTGCGCCGGTCACACGAATAGAATGAAACTGCGTTCGACTGCATCTTTCACTACATTTTCCCTCTTCACTGTCCTAAAAAACGGTACTTTCTGTAATGCTACATGGATTAAGCATCGCTGAAGCGCATAAGCGCACTGAATTCTGTTGCGGCTTTTGGCTTTGCATAAATTTCTTGATTACTTCGTACTAACGGTAAAATAGTTGGTGAAGCGTGCAAATGTAGGGTGGTCCACTCTTAGAGTGAACATGCGAGTGTGTGGCCGCGCTCTTCGGAGCGCCAGTGCGTCCGTCGGCGCCGCGTGTCGAAGCAATGTGTCACAGGAACAGATTAAACTGGATTTGGAGCTTCGCGTCGTCTGACATTTCGCTAAACTCCGAAAAAGATGTAGTAGAGAGGCACCTTGCCTTCGAGCGCGATGTAATTTATACACTCGAAACTGGTGCACCTGCTGTGACAGTTCCTGAGGGGCCTATCTGCTTGGTCCGTCTCGGGTGCGGCCGCTGATTAATGCCGAAAGAGCGAGAAAGCGCGTGCGTGTGGTCGGGTGGGCACTGCGGGCCTGCTGATTGCAGGTCCTTAATAGGCACATTTTTTTTTAAACAATCTGCACTTTGCATTATGGCGTCAGTTGAAAATCGTATTTGGTCGAAGCATGCGATGTCACGATGCAAGGTGGACACGTCAAAGCTGCGGCCTTCAGATTTTTAAGTCCTGCTGGTTTATCGGATATTTACTGCAAGCAAACAGGTGTGGCATTTGTGCAATGCATCATGGCTTTCAAGTACTGTCAAATAGCTATATTTACAGTGCCGTTGTCGTTAATTATCAGTCGCCAGTGTCGGCAGTTATAACAGAAATGTTTCATGTAACCCGCAGTGCTGCTGCATCGTTTACCCAAATTATTACTTAGGTTTTGATTTTGCAAGGGTCACAGACGACACATATCTTAGCGACATCAGCAGTAGGTGCTCGCGTGTAAGGTATGTGTAGCTGCAACAGCCCGCAACCGCACTGCCACCATGGCCATCTGTGTTCTTCACACTGCTCCGCTTCAAGCCGCCTTCGCTTCCTGTAGTTGTTTGAACAGCAGACGACTGCGCAGTGGTTTCGCGAAGACCTCGTTGCAGCTTTAATCGCACATACACCCAAATCGGGCCACTACAGCTAAGCAACCGCAACAAGTAAACACGGATAACCGCAGAGAACGCACGGGCACGGACACCGCCTTTCCGAACCAGCCAGAGAGGAGGAAAGCAACATGGCACTGTTCGGCGCCCTGGGAGCGAGGCTGAAACTGAAAAAGGTCGATAGCTCTAAACAAGACTTCATAGAGCATACACATTTCCATGGATCGTGTTGAACTATCCATGCCTTTAAAAGCTATATCGAACGAGCATAAATGCACAACAGGGCGCGCCGTTCCATCGCTCTAGGTCTATGGAAGAATGCTCATCGCTCATGTCATGTTCCTCACTTCATGTTGCTCCATAAGCTCTCCTTTCTTGGTGTAACAAATGACGCATATCAATGGATTAAAAATTATCTTGAAGGGCGCAAGCAACGCGTCTTGGTCGACGGTTGTTTTTCAGATATGGCGACAGCCACTTCGGGAGTTCCGCTGGGGTCGGTGTTAGGGCCATTGCTGTTTTTAATTTATGTCATTGACATAGCAGGAAATGTTAATTGCCGGGTGCGGTTGTACGCCGATGATTGTGTTTTGTACCACTCAATTAAATGGCATTGTGACACAGATTACCTTCAACAAAATATAGACCGCATTCAAGAATGGTGAGATAAATGGAGCATGGCCGGAGCATGAGGCTAAATGATACTGTGTTTCCTTTACGCACAGGCGGACTCCAATTAACTCTGAGTAAGTTTTAAGTCAGCAGCTTTTATCTAAAGTCTCGGATTATAAATATCTTGGTATTTACTTTACGGCTGACCTTACCTGGAGAAAACAGGTTGAATACATAGCAACAAAGGCGTCGAGAAGGTTTAACATCAGGTCAATCATGGAGTATGTCTGTGCTGCATGGGACCCACTGTGCTATTCTGGAGCGTGTTCAGAATCGTGCTGCGCGGTTTGTTACTAACAGCTATAGTTTTGATGTTCTTAGTAGCAGCATTAAGGAGGATTTGGAGTGGGACTCCCTTAAAAAGCGCCGATTACAGATTAAACTGGAACTTCTCTACCACATCTATTTTAATAAAACTTTCATAAACCCTAAAACTTATTTGATGCCAACCTATTTTACATCGAAAAGTTGCGATCATGAATGAAAAATACGCGAGAGGCAATGTCGTAGCGATGCTTTCAAGCACTCCTTCTTTCCGCATACCACCAATAAATGAAATAAGCTTTCTCTTGCTGTTGTTGAATGTTGGTCTCATTCTTTGCAGTTCGCACCCCGCCTGTGAAGTTCGCTGAACTTTCCGATGTGTCATCCAGCCTCCAGCACAGTGCACGGAGCGAGGCTTTGACATGTGCACCTGTCCCCGATCAAAGGCATTCCGAATTCAGGGAACCGTGGACGCACGACGGAGACTCGGTGGCTGCTCTATTGTTGCTGGCGGCATCGTCGCCATAACACTCGTTCTCTCTCCGTCTTGCCTCCCCACCACAGATACTTTCTAGCGCGCAGCTTTCTACAGTGCAGTGTTTGACTGCCTGCAGTCGTCGTGTTTGTGGCCAGTGGATGTTTTTTTTAACCTTCTCGCGTCCCTACGGATTACTGTGAGGACAGGTGTACGGTGGACGTTCGCTACGCGATGCGGCGCCGATGGGTCTATGAGCGTCGGATACTCAGAAGGGGCCCATAGTTAAACTGCAGTTGCCACTGGACGCTGGACCCCTCAGCGACAGCTTTCCTTATTTTTCATAACTAACCTTCAGAGATTGTTCCCGTGGCATACGTGTGTCCCGTATGCACGTGCGCGGAGAGGCAAACGGAGAGGAAGGCAGAGGTTCGGAACGCACTGAGTTCTGTGCTGTTTGTATGGTGCTCGGAACCTCTCTTTTCCCAAGTATGCCATTAACAAACATCCTTTCCCCAGTCTTTGATTGGCTGACGGAAACTTTATTGTCCTTTCCCTAAGCATTGATTGGTGAGAAGTGTCGCCTATTTTACTATTGGTTGCTGTCCCCGCAATGGGCGGAGAGAGAAGGCTTAAAACGGTACGCTCTCGGTTAAGTGGGGCTGATTTCGTGTAATCAGTGGTTCAGTCATGTTGTAAATACTTTTCTCCTTGCTTGTTTCTTCTCGTTTTTTTATGTGTTAAAAAATAGTTAACCTCCTTATCCCGCCGTCGAGTAATGTGATTGTTTTCGAGTCCGAACCATCAATCCATCAAGAAATCCGAGTTCATCATCATCAAATGTTTCCTCACATCTCCACTTGAAGAGAAACTCAACTGCAGCAACGCGATTTCAGCGTACAAAGGGGACATCTCCATGTTACGTTGCAGAAGGTCATGGTGCAAATCACACTCCTTGGACCTCTTCGTTAAAATCACGCGAGCAGAAATAAAGCACTGCAGTAGTTGGTTCTTGTTACCTGACTATGCCTCAAAAAGCACAAATTCCACATGCGAAAATAGGTAATTTTAACATTGAATGAAGAAGTGTGTACGCGCGAAAAGTTCAGGCTAGAACATCTGGAACACTTATTTGCGCCTACACATAAAGCCTTTCGCTTGCGCATAGCCGCGCATTATGCATAGTGTTCTTGCGTTTGCAGTCGGTCCAGACTGTTGTGCAGATCTGTTTCATTGCGGTGTTATGTTTATAACTGAAGTGTAAGTACAACTTTAAATAATTATTTTTGATTCTTTATTTCATCGCAGACATCAATTCGAATAAAATGAAAAACATATTCTATTGGGTTGTACAACAAACAAGAAGTTATAAATTAAGGTTCGCAGTATGTGCCTATTTAAAGAGCCTGTTATTATATAAATTCAATGCGCTGTGCTATTTGTAACAGAACTTCGCAAATTCTACTCGACGCCGGATTCAGTTCTGTTAAATGTGGCGGACGAACTACTTTGGATTGAATATTACAACTAGCATAGAGAAGACTTTTAAATGGACCTTTGGGCAAGAACCTGTCCCAAGTTTGTACAGGTGATTTCAATATTTACTAATGTTGAGGAGGGTTCCATTTTCACAAATGAATTTCATGCAAGAAACAGTTTCAGGCGCAGTCAAGACACACTTTCGTAGCTTTGTTGAGTATTCCAACCAGGTACAGGGGACATGTTAGTGTACGAAGACAAGTCCGCCTGCATGTCGTTCAAAGGTTATTTCAAAGTGTAATTTGCTTTGAACCCTTCCATTTAGATTACAAGAGGCACTCAGAGCTTACATTAACCGAATAAAACGTACATGGAGCCATTTAAACTCAGGTTTGGAATAACTTCGTAGCCTGGCGAAATATATATGAGAAGTAGAATTTTTTGCTGACGTGATGAGTAAACTAGTGCTGTTGGCTTATGCGTGCATGTCTGATCTGCTGAAGTTCAAGGTTAACTTCTGGGGTACACTGCAGCCATCACATAACAAGCTGAACGCACATGACTTAAGAGAGCATTTTCTAGAACACTCACAGAAGCGTTTTAATTCTCTGCGTTTTATTTATAAAACTCTTGTTCACTCACTAAAATCTGGGAGAAAAATAACTCGCTTATGCTCCAAGCTAACGATATATATGCACATAATTACCTATGATTTAATCCTAACTGAATATGAATGCAAAAAAATTCTGCGTCAACACTGCCTCAGCGTTCGCCTTAAGAGCGTTAGCTACGAGGGCTTCAAGTGTTTACATCATTGGGCTCAGCAAACGTGGAGAAGATCAAATCCAAACATCAGCGGATATTTCATTTCCGGAAGCATCTTTTCTAAGACACAAGCAACACCATCTGCCTCATGGATTTCGCACTCCTATTGCCATTTACAGCCACGTTAGCGACATAGTTCATATTTCTTCATTATATCAGCTAATAAATTTTATAAACATGTGCATCACAACACGACGAATCGTTTGACATCATCCGGAACCCAATGCGACAGACGGTTCGGCCGTAATGGCCGTCTGAAGGTCCTCGGAAGGCTCGCTTTGGGGGCGGAAAGGTCGACGGTGCAAATCTCACACATACTTTGGGCTTCATCTCCGTTAGTACTTTACCATCAAGAACATGATAAGTCATCTGACATCGCTTAGAGCATTCTTCGCCAAATGGGTGGCCCACAAGTTTTATGCAAACGGTGGTCCAAGGGGGGTGGGGGCACTTCGATGGCCGCTATACTGGCACATATATGCAATGATTTGAAAGTAAAGGTGTCCAGTGAGGCGCTACGGGCCCACTATTGATATGTGATATAGTGTGGTCACGTGGTTTTGGTCAATTTGAGCTGCACTGCAGACTGACGCGTCCTTGAAAAACGTAAGTAGCAAGAACTAACGCTCTTACAAATGTCCAGTGCGTATCTACAACACCCTAATCCTATCTTATATCGCTTTCGAACACGTGGTCTGAAAAAGCTTTCATGCGCCACTATTACATGAACGCGCATAAGCAAACAGGAAGGGGCAACCCCTGTCGCCAGCACACCCCTTTCAACGTTAAAGGTCTCCTTAAAAGCCATCGGACACATTTCGCTCCCTTAAAACTTGTCAAGGTTCCTTGTCAACGTGTTGCATTGTCTCCTGTGAGCAACACAGAGCACAGAAACTTCGTTAAACCTCGCCATCTAGACCCCGGGCACTAAGCCTTGCCTGATTTTTGGCGGGGAACTGGGGTCATTGTCATCGTCATCGTTAATTCTTTTAGCTGATGCGGATATCTTTAGGCACAGCATTCTTGGATGCGCCAACGTCAGGAGTGAGGTCAAAAAATCTTAGGTGACGTTCGCAATGGACCCCTGCGTATATGTACAGAAATTGAAGCATGCATGCCTTGCTGATGAATTCATATCACCCAATCCTTTCGCAACCCTGCTCATCGGACCCGTCTTCACAGTCCTTACATCCCTCGCATACTAAGATACGCGATATGCAGGTGTCATTGCCGCAGGTAAATTCCTGCAGCGAGCAGGTTGGTCCGCAGTCATTTTCGTCGGAACCGTCGTGACAGTCAACATCTCCAGCACACACGAATTCCTGCCAAATGCAAAGACCATCCCCGCAGGTGAACTGTGACTGCGAGCAGGTCAGCGTTTGGCAGCCTTTCTCGCCGGAACCATCGGGGCAGTCTTCGTCCCCGTCGAACTGGAGCGAGTTCAGAATGCTGCGACTATCTCCGCAAGGAAACCCCGACTGTGAACAAGTCGTATTCCCGCCATTCTTTTCGTCCGAAGCGTCAGTACAATCGTTGATACTGTCGCACTGCGAACACTTTCGGCGCTGAGTGGTCCGGACGTAAACTCTTCAGGCCTGTAGATACGGGCCTCGCAAGCTAATGCACCTTCGTCCGAGTGGTCGTTGCAGTCGGGAAGGCCATCGCACTGAAGTTGGTCCCAAATGCACTGGCCGTTTTGGCATGCCAATTGGTCCTCCATACATGGGCAGTCATTCTCATCAGAGCCATCAGAGTAGTCTTTTTCTCCATCGCACAGCCATTCAAGGGGAACACACCTGCCACCGTATGCTCCGCTGCGGGCGAATTGGTCTGAGTTGCAGGTCTTGGGAGGACACGTTGCGTACGTTCGTCCGATCTGTCCACGCAGTCTGGATGCCCATCGCAGAACCGCCAGCTCGGTATGGATTGACCATTGAGACATGCGAATTGTCCCTGCATGCAGTTTGGAGGTGAACAGTTTGTCTCGTCGGAAGCGTCGCCGCAATCGTCTTCGCCGCGCACCCTCATTTGAGAGGGATGCACTTGCCCAGTAGTGCGCAATTGAACCAGTTCGTCAGACAAGGTCGGAGCGTTGGAGTCGTGCTCAGGCAGTACGAATCTGTGGTCCTTAGTAGGAAAGCGAAGACCAGGAGCGACAATAGGCTCATGAACAAAACAGCTGGCCTGGAGTCATTCATAGTTCTGGCAACGCACGACTGCGAGGTTTTCTGCCGGTCACTTTTCCCCTTCTCGAACGGCGTGTAGGAGTGAGCAGTGTCTTCGAGCAGTTGCCTTCTTAAGGGCTACTGCGAAACTCTTCGATGACGGACGAGTTACTCAGAGGGCCGAATGTCACAAACACCAGACAGCCCCGAAGAAATCACATCTATCTCTCTCCAGGGAAATTCAAGCGTGTTCAGTCTAGTCCACCTCAGTTGCTCCGCTTCTGGGTCGTGTATAACTGGCCCGGACTGAACGAAGCACGGGACCGAATTGCGTTCCGTTAACCTGACAGTTGCAGCGGCACGCAGATAAACTGCAGCAAACGATGTCCTACGCGCCTTCGGGCGGTCTCAAACACCTTCGGGCAAGGCGAACACTGGAAAAATGGGTTCATGCGTTTCGAGCTCATGCAAAGCGCCCCGCAAGCCGGACGCTTTCTTCACCGCACGTTCAATAAACGTTGTTAGAAAGAGCAGTCGCAAGAACAGGCCGCCCCGTGCTGTGATGACGCGTTTATGGCCTTTGCTCACCGCATACAGAAACGATTGTTTATTGTCCCTCACCGCAGTGACGCCATTTCCGGCCTGAGAGATGACAACTACATTTTACGCCATGGAGAATCGCACTGCACTGGGGAACGGTAGGGGCGCATGCGATCAAGTTTGCACGCCCCTTGGAAGTGTACGCTTTAGCATCAGGCCCACAGAACACAGGAACCCTCTGAGTTGTCGAATAAAATAAGGCCTGAACAAGCAAAAATTAAAAAATTCACAGGGACACCTTATTACCTTGTGCTGTCAATAGTATAACATTAGAACCTGTTGACGCCTTTACCCGATGTCGCGTCACTTCCGGTGTGGTGATGATATTTTCGGTCTGACGATGTCACTTTACTCCAGCCAAAAGGAATTATTCGCTCTGGTGACGTTACTTTGTCCAGGCAATTGTAATTACCCGGCCTCCTGACGTCACTTTTCTTCAGCCAATGGGCCAAAGGTATAATGAATCAGATATTTTGTCCCTCGTGAGACTTCTAGTGCTATGGTATTAAAATAAATCCTGCAGAAATCAAACACAAAGCAAGCAATCCTTTCCCTCCTCAGCCTTGCGGGGTCACTGATAAGTACCCTACGCGGTGATCCGTACGCCATATGGCGCGTGGATGCCGAGTCTGAGGCAATGCGATGAATCCCTGAAGCGAAATAGTCCTCCCCTAGGCTGTCATTTTGCGTCCATGTCCAACATTGTCGAACAAAAATTTTAAAAATTGCAAAATTGTAAGACACTGCTCTGGAAGTATGCAAGGTAATGGTCAAATCTTCTGAAATGTTGCAAAACCTTCCAAAAGCGCCTGTCCCGTAGTCTTCTTTTCTTGTGTCCCTGTTCCTACGCTGTTTTTTTCGCAAAAGCTTTCTTTTAAAGTATTTCTATCGACGCATCGAACAGTCAAGAGTGCCATAGAGAACCGATGGGGAGTGATGTTGACAATAGCAAATACTTTAATAGAAAAAAAAAATACAGGACTGCCGTCGGGTGATCTACAAATATACTGACTGTTATATTGATATCTTACACCATATGAAAAAAACCTGCGCTCAAAAACGGTTTCTCGCTCAAAACGCTTTTGTCCATAACTGTACGGTATGTTTCGGTAAATTACAGTTTAAGGGAGCACCAAAAGGTTGTTTACCACTGTCCGGCGGTAGTTCATTGGCGAAGCACTGAAAGGATTGCAAAGGTTGTTTCTGGCGCTTCTTCTGTGATCCACGCGGGAAGCTAAAGAAAAGAACGATAGGTAATCGAAGCGCTTGAAATTCATAGGGTGGAGTGTTAGCACTCCGTCCGTAATATTGGTAAAGAAGGAGACAGATTACCTCTGCGAGCTTATGCCACGCTTGAGAGAAGCGCGACACTGGTGAGTACAGATTAAAATGTATATAATGGCATATAAGCGCAAGTAAAGTATTAGTTGATGTCCAGCGAGTCTTCTGTATTGTTATGTGTAGAGTGCAGTAGTATGCGTGCGTGTGTAAGCGCGCGTATTGTATGCTCACGCTCGCTAGAAGAAATGAATCTCGGAAGCGGTTACCAACTCTCCAAACTGAATGCATTAGCGAGGTTTCAGCGGTTGTCTTTGACATCTACGACTTGGTAAAACAGAGTGAATTTGAATCGAACAGATTAAGCTAAGCAAAAAAAAATCCGAGGTTGCAAAGAAATTGCTATTTCTCAGTATTCACCCTTATATTCCATATTCCGGTGGCCTGAGTAAAAATACAAAATGCGTCTCATTACAGACCTCATATGGTTGTAATTAAGTAGAATGATTTTTATTGAAGCAATTTTCGTTTTAGATGAGAAAAATTATTGAATGGCATCACTACCGATGATTGTTGTCACTTAATGCAATGGCACTGCACAACGCAGTGGCTCCGCCTCGAAACCTTAATCTGCCGCGTACTCTTACAATCAGGCGTTCATGCTCCCACGTTCTGGTCGTAGCCGACACCATCTTTTCTCATGCGCCGTGCTAGCACGAGCAGTGACGCGCGGAGTGTCAAGGGATTCCGGAATTCGGCTCAGCGCACTTACAGGTTGCTGAAACTAACATTTTGCACAAATGGTTTTAAATAATCTTTCCATGTTAGATGAGTGCTTTTTCGGCATAGCAATGTCAGCTGTGTAGTACATCACAATACAGCTAAGACGTGCTAATTAGCAGGATAGCTAACTAATACTGAATACTGATCTTTTTAAGTACTAGTTTTAGGCTCCCCAATTATGGAGATGCGTGTATGCAAGCCTAAGTAAAACCCGTATCAGCCTTTACAATCTCAGAAACCTGGCTACCTTCGGCGCTGTGGCCCAACAAATTTTGTCTACATCGCGCCAAAATTCATGCATTTTCTAGAAGCTTGCCGACAAAGCAACCTCTCCAGTGCATGTAACTCGCAGAAATACCCAAATTTGTTGGGCCACATCGCCGAGGGCAACCGAGATTTCGAAATTCTATGAACTGATACGAATATTATTTACGGTGGCCAACACAGAAAACGGGGGGGGGGGGGGGGTGTTCCTAAGTGATGGAGAAAGGTTGTACAACTTTCCCTCTGGAGGAGTATGCAGGCAAGAAACTTTTTAAAGTTGAAAAGAAACAGGAACATAAAACAACGAAGGCACGAAAATGACTACGGGGAGTAGAAGAAGAAGATGACTATCCGCAGAAAAACTTTCTTGGCGTTCACCGTTTGTTATTATTTTGAGGACAACAACAACAACAACAACGACACCACCACCGTACCTTGGCCAATCCTCCTGCGTGGGTATGTGTCATGTTTACTTAGGTAAACAACAACAACAATGAGAAAGGGAACGACGCCCACTATCGCGGATAGGAGGAAACTAACCATACAAATGTCTGAACTTATTCTTAAGAAGGTTAATAGAAGCGACGCTGACTAAGAGGTACGCTTTTTCTTCCATCTGGAATGCCTCAAGAATTAACTTCACCACGCGATCCCTGTAACCCCTGCAAATGGAGACTTTGAAGAAAATTAGGCTCACTCGTTG
Source organism: Amblyomma mixtum (assembly GCF_055824585.1). NCBI lineage: Eukaryota > Metazoa > Arthropoda > Arachnida > Ixodida > Ixodidae > Amblyomma > Amblyomma mixtum. The sequence goes on from NC_143012.1 coordinate 88,489,335, forward strand.
TTTCCGGAGCTAGTCCAAACCGCTGTAATTTTCAGCGCCGAAAGTGCAAGCGCTGCGCGCGCTAGCAGCGTCAATAGTGAACACACTAAGCTTTGGCCCTGACAGTGTACTAAGCGCAAAAATTTCCGTTCATCCATATTTCCGGCGGCCCGTACGGCCCCCATAGGAATGGATCAGAACATTAGAACATTACGAGATCGATAACTTTCCAATTCTTTTGGAATGGGCTGTGAAACATAGATGTGTGAAAATATCTCACTGAAGGCTTTCCAATGGCAGCACTTGGAAATATCGTTACAACGAAAGAAGAGGTATCGAAATAATGAGAAAGGCAGAAACACTCCTCCTTTTTTTAGCGGAGAGTATCAGTCGGTTTCGTCACTTTAGTTCGGTGCCCTTTCTTAAAAAAAAATAATAAAACACGTTTTTGTCTTATTCGGCCCGCGGCTTCTAACTGTTCTTAAGCAACATTGCTGACGCGATTAGTGATTGCTTCCAAGCCTCGGCCATAGCAGTACCTTAACAGCAGCTCAGCGTTCTCCAGCGAATAGCTGTCAAGTCTCAGGATCAATGTGACGGCGTTTGTGTGTCTGCGTGTGTGGGGGGGGGGGGGGAGCGGGTGGCATGGCGACTAATTTAGAGAGGTGAGGGGGCACACAATTCCCCTTACTGAAGAAAGTTACATGATGCCAGAGCCCCATACAGTTTGTCGTACAAATATTAAATTATCACATGCCCTACAAATGTCCTACACATGTCCAACAAATGTCATTCATTTTTAAAAAATCATCGTTTGACCAGCAGATATCATACAATGTCATACAAATTTTATGCCATTTGTATGACGAAGCCTGTATGACTTCATTGCATCATCGTTAAAGAACCCCAGGTGGTCAAAATTTCCGGAGCCCTCCACTACGGCTTCTCTCATAGCCTTAGTCGCTTTGGGACGTTAAACTCCATAAACTAAACATCATACTTTTTCAGGCGCTCCCCCCCCTCCCCCTCCTCTCCCACCAAAAAAAAAGGTTTACTTAACCGTGCCAGACGACGTTTCGGTATAGATACAAATATAGACACTATAACTAAGAAAACTCTCTCCCCTGAGGTGACTGACGAGTCTGACGGTGTTTTGAAGACGCCTGACCCCTTCTCCGCATGTGACCGTTTCAAGGGTACGGTTCTGGTCCTCGGAGCGCAGCCGCCTGTAGGAGTTGCTCAGTGCCGAAGCGACAGTTGACCCTCACAGCTCATCTATAGCATGCGACAGCTGCTATGGAGCAGGAAGAGCCGGCTACTTCACGAGCTGCTCCTCCTGCACCTCCCTGAGAACCTCGTGGTCGTCCTGGCCGCAGCAGGTTACCTTGGAGACGCTCCCGAAGCTGGTTGAACGTGTCTCGGACTGCTCCGGCCCGCGTTTTGTGGCTGGAATTCCGTCCCGTCGTCCAGTGTCGACGACCGGCAGTCAGGTGTCGAGGATGAAATCTACCAGCTCGCGAACACCGGTGCCGCACTTCGAGTGTCCATTCCTCATCGCTGCACCGACGGTAGGGCCGTCATTCCAGTTCCAGCCACCGATCAACCCTACACCATGATGGGCTCTGCTGGTACCACCGCAAGTTCGGCACCGCTGCCCCCCAGTTCCGGCAGCCTTGCCTGTGCTCAGGCGAGTGACTGATGGCTCTGCACCCAGCTGCCTGCTGCTCTACGTCACCGAGAGGATATCGAGATGCCGCTTCCTGGCGGACATCGGTGCCGAGGTTAGCGTCGTGCCCGCGTCGTGCCGACTCGATCGGCAACGCGCTATGCCAGGAGCGCCTTTGCAGGCGATGTACACCTCCCAGATCGCAACCTGCCGACAGCGCTCATTCACCGTCGATTTGGGCTTACGCCGCACCTTCCATGGGATTTTTATTATCGCGGACGTGTGGTTCACTAGACTTGAAGTGGACTTCCTCGCCAATTTTGGCCTGGCTGTAAACACTTGTTCTCGCCCACTTGTGGACCACACGACTCACCTGTCCGTGAACTGCATTCTCGCCTCTGTGCCCGCCACCACCCTCCAAGTTGTGCCGTGGCTGCCATCGCCAGCTTTCACTCTGATTCTTGTCGATTTTCCTGCCATCACGAGGCCCAGCTACCTCGAGTTTCCGCTTCGAAACGCCGTCACACACCACATACTCACTACGGGCCCGCCAGCATTCTGGCGGCCGCGTCGTCTTGCTAGCGACCGCATCTCCAATGACCGCCGCAAAATTCATCAAAATGCTGCAATTGGGCATGTTTCGGCCGTCATCCGGCAGCTGGTCTTGGGAGCTGCATATGGCGAACTTGTGGCGACCTTATGGCGACCTTCGCGCCGTGAACGCCCGCACCATCCAGGATTGATATTCCCTCTCTCGTCCACCACCTCGCGGCCAATATAGATGGCATGGGAAATTTAAGGCGGAAGCCTTTAATGCCTCATCGTAGTAAGCAGAAGTTGTGGACAGAAATGTCACGCTTTTCAATTGGTCGAAATGGTCGTGACGTCGCAGTCCGCGAATTTCAAACGGGGCCAATTGTACTTTGGCTGGAAACCATGCAACCAATTAAAGGGATGGTATAGCGATGCTCCAAGTAGATAGGTTTCAGTTAATTGGTTAATTAACCAGTTAGCCTAATTATCCTTTCTAGTCAGACAAGATAAATAAATAAAATCGAGTAGGAAATTGGTCGAGCTCGGGATTCGAACCTCGGTCTCCAGTGTGCGAGACGAGCACGCTACCACTCCGCCAATCCAGCTGGATGGTTTAGAAGGAACAAAGGCGCGTTTAGTGAACACGGTGTCTTCATTCACTCCCATCTTCCTCCCTTCCCTCACGGCGAGGTTCAGGTGTCCACCGATATACGCGAGACCGATGCATTTCCTTTCCTCAAAAGCGAATTTACCGACGAGCAAGGTGTACAGCCGAACGGGCGATGGCGTTCTGTGGATTCCCTGGCAGCCTTGCAAGACGCTGTCACGTTCCACTCAGAGGCGAAGCTGAACGTCTTTACCACACATCAGTGACACAAGCAGCAACCCCGCGCCTAATGGTTCCGCCTCACCGCACTTTAGGTCAACAAAGTGCCCCCTGAATTTTTTTTCCAAGATTGATCTCGAGAAAGCCTATCATCTGGTCTCGCAGAAGCCTGCAGACATACCTAATACAGACATTGTAACACCTCTTGGCCTCTTCGAGTGCGTCCTCATGCCTTTTTGTCTGCGAAACTGTGCTCATAAATTCCAACTCTTCATCAACGAGTTCACTCGTGGCCTGCGTTTTGTGTTCGCCTACCTGATCTGCTGGACGCCAGTTCCTCGTCTGAAGAGCACGTTGAACACCTGAGCCTGGTCTTTTCACGCCTCGAAGAACACGGTCTCGTCATCAATTTGGCTAAATGCGTTTTCGGCGACAGCGATATCGAGTTCCTTGGCCAACATGTAACGGTGCAGGTGATAAGGCCTTTGGACCGCAAAGTAGGGCCGTCCGGGACTTTCCTCACCCCGAGTCGGCTCGCAAGCTCCGAGAGTTCCTCGGCCTCTTGAACTGACACACACGTAACCTGTCTTGAATTACACTCATTACCCTGCCCATCATCGATCTCCTGAATCGTCACGCTGTCCTCGTACTGCGTTTGAGTAGAAAGCCGCCGAGGCTGCTAAGCGCACCCTTGCCGAAGGTAATCTACTCATGCGGCCACTGGCCGACGCCCCGTTGCGTCTCGTCACCGATGACCCCGGTGTAGCTGTAGGCGCCTTTCTGCAACATGTTCACCACGACTTGTGGTGCCCACTGGGTTTCTTCTCCCAGAAAATCAAGGCCGCAGAAAGGTGCTATAGTACGTTCGGCCGTGAGTTCCTTGCTGTCTACCTCGCCATTCAGCACTTGCGCCGCACCTTGGAAGGAGCCGTTTTTCATGTGCTTATGGACTTTTTTATATGTTTATGTGCTTGCATTTCGTGAGAATCAGAGCTCATAAAACCGCACGAGAAATAAGACACCTGAGGTTTATTTCTGACTTTACGGTGGACATCCGATACATCGAAGGGCCCGTGAACAGCGCAGCCGAGTCGATTCCCCGTATCGATGCTCTTGCATCAGGCGCGCTGGAATTCGCAGCGCTGACTGCAGCACAGAAGTTAGACAGCGAGCTTCAAGCCCTCCAAGCCTCCTCTGGATACCTATTTTTGTCGCCAGCGCCTATGCCCTTCTGGTCGGGCAGTATCGTGGGCGAGGTCTCCAGTGGTTCTCCAGGTCCTTTTGTTCCCACTGCTTTCCGCCGCCAAGTCTTCGAACAGCTGCACAACGCTAGCCATCCTGGCATTCGTGCTATGCAGCGGCTCATGACGTCTATGTTCGTCTCGCCTGATGTCAACCAAGATGTGCGTCGGTGGGCTCGTGAGCGCTTGCACTGCCAGCGTGCTAAAACGACGCGCCACAGGATGTCGCCTTACCACCTTTTCTTCTCTCCCGACTGCTGTCACATCGGCATTTTACACGCCGACATTGTTGGCCGTCTTCGCCCATCAAGAGGTTTCCGCTACATACATACGTGCATCGACCGCCACACACGGTGGCCCGAAGCCTTTCCACCGCCTTAGATCACGGAGTCTACTGCGGCGTCATCATCATCATCAGCCTGACTACTACCACTGCAGGGCAAAGACCTCTCATGTCTCCTGGTCTTTGCATGTCTCCTGGTTGTTGTTACTGCCTTAGTCTCTTTGTGATGATGATGATGATGTCCTCGGGCGTAATGACACATAACCACAGCGGGTGATCGGCCAGGGTGCGTAGCGGATACAAACGCACTCATGTACAAGAAGTGGAGTAATTGAATTATTTTGTCTTAGAGTACTGCCCTGCTCACCGCCAGTCTTCTTCTCCTTCCACTCTGCGGGAAAGGGGGGTGGGCGAGGGAGCTGTCATCGGCTGTCATGACGATTTAAGCATCGCATTTCTTTTTCGCTGCCGTCCATGCTATAGTCACCCGTTCATTTACCCCTGGTAATTCAGTTCATTGTACGTAAAAAATTATGGCTGAGGCTTAGCTAAGCTTAAGCCTAGTCAGATGCGAAGCATATTGGTGGCTAGGCTTGGTAATACATGGCTTTCCTTGGTTGCATACTTGGTCATTTTAATACAACCACTAGAAACCTTCGTCGTGGGGGAAGACAACGGCATGGCTACAGCGGAACGCCGACTAACCCCGAGACGCGCGTTGGGTGAGCGCCTGGATTGCCACGGAAGCCGCGTCTGCATGCCCGGTGGAGCGAGCGTTTCACCTACACCGATTTTGAACGCGCGTTCGAAATGCGCGGGAATATCGCTCGAGGACATTCCGGCGTCTGTGCGATGGCATCGTCACGACGACGTCACGGTGTCACGTGGCGTGACGGCTAGGGGTCCCACGGCGACGGCGCGAGGTGGAGGCCGCCTCTCTCATCCGATATCATGTGGTGTGACGTCCCGGTGTCACGTGGTGTGATGTCACGGTGTCACGTGGTGTGACGTCTCGGTGTCACGTGGTGTGACGTCACGGTGTCACGTGGTGTGACGTCTAGGGGTCCCACGCCGACGGCGTGAGTGGTAGCTCTAGGAATATGCTTCGCATAAAAACAAACGTCTACAGACCGAACTAAACGAACATTCTTTTGTTCTTAACAGCGATTAGGCATATCGCTCACCCAGAGGTCCCTACTGAAAAGTACACCTGATTAAATATAACTACATTCTACCAGATGGAGCACAAAATTAGGTTACGGAATGTAACCTTTAACACATGTAACCAGGTGTACGGTCCATTTTAAAACCTCCGAGACAGAACTCAACTGCATGTACAGATTGTCATGGGGCTTATTTGAATGCCTCCGTATATCTCAATAAATAGAGAACTTTAGGGCTCCCATTTCGAGAACTTTTAAGTGCCTCCCAAGAAAGCCTCAAACCTCCGCAACCCACTTCGGCAACACGCCGTGCGCTCTGAGAGCCTTTCATGCTGGCAGTCGCACAGCGCTTCTCTAATATTCACGGGGCTTCGTTCACCGCAATTTGTGAAGGGTTTGAGCGTTCAGCTCATTCCTAACTGACAACGATTCCGGTTTGCCTTTCTCAATCTAACCCCGTATGCACATGGGAGCGCCGATGCAGAAAGAGCACGGCCCCACATAAACTGGCAAAATTGTTTCTTCTTGAGAACTCTTGCAAAGAATAGCACAAAGACTAAGAGCAAGCCACGTTCGTTCTTTTCAGAAGAAACTTAGGGAATTAAACTGCTCCTTGGCAGGGCAGTCATTCTCGTCGGAGCCGTCCGGGCAGTCCTTTCGGTGGTCACAGCGAGAGTGGCGAGGAATACAAAGGCGTCCAGAAGCACATGCAAACTCGTCACCCGAGCAGCCACGGCTACCTTTTGCGCCGCAGTTCATCTCGTCGCTGCGATCATTGCAGTCGTATCGGCCGTCACACTTCCACTGCTTCGAAATGCACGTGCCGTTGTCGCAGCTGAAGTAATTCCCTTTACATTCCAGCGCCATCTTTCGGCAGGAGTCCGGTTCGTCGGAGCCGTCCTCGCAGTCTTTGTGTCCGTCGCAGAAGCGCGTTTTGTTGATGCAAACGATGGATCCGTTTCGCGAGACGCATCCGAACTGCTTGTGAGGGCACGCCGCCGTCCTCGTGCAATTCTGCTCGTCCGACCCACCTGAGCAGTCATGGTACCCGCCCTTGCAGGAGGACTTACCCCCCTGACAGAGCATACGGAATGTACAGTTCTGCTCGTCCGAACCATCTGAGCAATCGAGGTCACCGTCGCACTGCCACACTTTCTTGATGCACCGTCTCTTGTGTTTGCACGCGAACTCATCTTTCCCGCAGCTGACTACTGGACAGTTCTGCTCGTCCGAACCGTCTGAGCAATCGCGGTCACCGTCGCACTGCCACATTTTCTGGATGCACCGGCTCTTGTCTTTGCACGCGAGCTCATCTTTCCTGCAGCGTAATGCGGTACAGTTCTGCTCGTCCGAGCCGTCTGAGCAGTCGGGCACACCGTTGCAGAGCTTCCATTTGGAGATGCACTGGCTGTTGTCTTTGCACGCCAACTCGTTGTCCGTACAGCGGATTTTCGAAGAACAATTCTGCTCGTCCCAACCGTCCGAACAGTCTCGGTAGCCGTCGCAGAGCATATTTTCCACGATGCAGTTGCTGTTGTCTTTGCACGGAAACTGAAATTTTCCACAGCGTAATCCGGATGTACAGTCCTGCTCGTCCGAGCCGTCTGAACAGTCGCGGTAACCATCGCAGCGCCAAGCGCCTTTAATGCAGCGGCCGTTGTCCACGCATGTGAACTTATCGTGCGAACATTTCTTTAGAGAGGTGCAGTTCTGCTCGTCCGACCAATCTGAGCAATCGGGGTCACCGTCGCACCACCAATTTTTGTCGACGCACTCGGATTTGTCTTTGCAGGGGATCTCAAATGCCCGACAGGATGCACAGTTCTTTTCGTCTGAGCCATCTGAGCAGTCGAGTTTACCGTCGCAGCGCGAGTCGGGATCAATGCACAACGAGCCGTTGTCGCACACGAACTCACCTTTGGAACATCTATGTACGGAGGTGCAATTCTCGTCCCACCCATCTGAGCAGTCGGGTATGCCGTTGCACAGGTCCGATTTATAGATGCATTCCATGCTGTCTTCGCACGGTAGCTGCCAAACCGAACAGCGCGGTCGGTATCTGCAGTTCCGCTCGTCCGAGCCGTCCAAGCAGTCGCGAGTGCCGTCGCAGCGCCAAAGGTAGTTAAGGCAGCGGCCATTGTCGCACCTGAACTCATGTTTCGAACATTTGGTTGGAATTTCACAACCCTGCTCGTCCGACCCATCTAAGCAGTCACGTTCGCCGTCGCAAAGCCAATCTTCCCTGATGCAATTGCTGTTGTCTTTACAGATGAAATCATCGCGGAGTCTACAGTTCAACCCGTATCTACAGTTGTCCTCGTCCGAGCCGTCTATGCAGTCACGATCACCGTCGCATCGCCAATACATGTTAATGCAGCGGCGCTTGTCCGCGCACATGAAATGAGGCCAGTTACAAATCGGTAATGAAGTGCAATTCTGCTCGTCCGACCCATCTGAGCAGTCGCGATCACCGTCGCACAGCGAAGTTTTCGAGATGCACTTGCTATTGTCTTTGCACGGCAGCATACCATCCTCACAGCGTATCCGAGACGTACAGTTCTCCTCGTCCCAACCGTCTGAGCAGTCTCGGTAACCGTCACACAGCATATTTTCCATGATGCAGCTGCTGTTGTCTTTGCATGGGAAACTAAATTTTCCACAGCGTAGTCCGGATTTACAGTCCCTCTCGTCCGAGCCGTCTGAACAGTCGCGGTAACCATCGCAGCGCCAAGCGCCTTTAATGCAGCGGCCGTTGTCCTCGCACGTGAACTTACCGTGCGAACATTTCCTTAGGGAGGTGCAATTCCGCTCGTCCGACCAATCTGAGCAGTCTGGGTCACCGTCGCACCACCAATTTTCCCTGATGCACTTGCTGTTGTCTCTGCATCGGATCTCACCTACCCTACATAGTGCACAGTTCTCCTCGTCCGAGCCGCCATAGCAGTCGCGTTTACCGTCGCAGCGCCGGTTGTCATTAATGCACTTGCCATCTGGACACATGAAGAGACCTTTCGAACATCGCGTCATGGGAGTGCAGTGCTTCTCGTCCCACCCATTTGAGCAGTCGTGTTTGCCGTCGCAGAGCAAATCTTTATAGATGCATTCCGGGGTGTCTTTGCACGGCAACTTGCTTCCCTCGCAACGCATTCGGAATGTACAGTTCTGCTCGTCCGAGCCGTCTAAGCAGTCGCGAGTACCGTCGCAGCGCCAATAGTAGTTGAGGCAGCGGCCGTTGTCGCACCTGAACTCATGTTGCGAACATTCCCTTAGAGATGTGCAATTAAGCTCGTCCGACCAATCTAAGCAGTCGCGGTCCCCGTCACACAGATAAGTTTTAGAGATGCATTTGCTATTGTCTTTGCACTGGAACTCATCTCTCTCACAGGGATAGAGGGATGTACAGTTCTGCTCGTCCGAGCCGTCTAAGCAGTCGCGCTCACCGTCGCAGCGCCAGTAGTGGTGAATGCAGCGACCGTTGTCCACGCACGTGAATTCATCTGTCGCGCACTTCATTACGGAGCAGTTCTGCTCGTCCCACCCATCTTTGCAGTCGCGGTCAGCGTCGCACAGCCAACGGGTGTCGAGACAATTGCTGTTGTCGTAGCACGGGATATCTGAGTCGTCACACAGTATTCGGATTGTACAGTCCTGCTCGTCCGAGCCGTCTAAGCAGTCGCGAGTTCCGTCGCACATCCAATTTTTCTTGATGCATTTGCTGTAATCTTTGCAAGGTAGCGTTCCTGCCACACAGCTTAGTTTCGCTGTACAGTTCCTCTCGTCCGATCCGTCGGCGCAGTCCCGCTCACCGTCACATCGCAGCGTGGCCGGAATGCATGGCCCAACTTCTCTGCACATGTACTCGCCTTCATAACACGTCGTCATGTTGGTGCAGATATATTCGTCCGACCCGTCGCTGCAGTGCTTCGTTCCGTCACAGACATGCGCCCAGGCGACGCACTGGTATAGTACCCTGCACTCGAACTGCTTCCCTGTGCAGTGGGGAAAGATTTGGGCAGCGCTTGGAACGACATGTGAAGTTCCAGATGCGAGGATGGCGGTCAGGAATAGCAGTGTCGAAGTAAACCGGAGGGATGTTGAAACCGCCCACAGCTCAGCTTTCATGATGTTCACGATGCAATGCCCACCAACTGCGGGGAAAATACAAAGGTCAAGTTCAGAAAATCATGCGAATGAAGAGTACTCACGCGTTGAGGTCCCTGGTCGAATTCTCCCCGGCCTGCGCTGATATGTGGCTCAACGAAGTGGCTGCTTCTGTATGGGACTGAATGTGCTGATGGCTGTTCTCTTTGTGGCTAATGCTTAATCCCTCTGGCGAGGGCGAGGAATGCCATCAAAAGGGATCTGAGATGTGCATTTCTTTATGAACCTAATCCTGATAAACGTCGGCACTTGAGATAACCGGCTGATCAAAGGCCGTTAGCCGGGCACGTATTTTTGATCTGCCGCCCCAGCAGGAAGTCGTACGGTTCAGGCGGATATGGAACGAGCCTCGCGCCGGAAGTGTCCGCTTTTCAATTTCTTCAACGCTGAATGAAGATCCTGTTCTTGACAGCGGTCGGGCGGTAGCTCATCGAAACAATTCTTTATATCTGCGCCAAATTCCACTGTAATTATAATATTATCGAGTTGGACGATATTGTACGACATGTATTTCGGTGTGGTGCTGAGGAGGAAGACGAAGACTTTGTTCTCACGGGAACGCTGCCATTTTATTTGCCATTTTTATTTGAGGCTAAGCAACCAACGTTGCCTTCACGTCTGTGTAGATTTTTCGTGATTTGTGCCGTAACCAGGAGGCGCCGGTCCCTTTTCCACACGGCGATGGAAGTCGAGGCTCAAGGGCCTCCCATGAAACTGGGTGGTTGGCAGCGGCCGTCCACAGAAAACGCCCCTAGAACGTTATGATGGCAGCATCCAGGCCACCGCTGTTGCTGGGCCGCTAGTGATGACTCCTCAATCGGCGATGGGTTCGTATGGGTCCTCATTAAGAAGGGCAATAGGAAACCGCGGCGACGTGGACAGTCGTTCGCATCAAGCAAGGCTCTGATCGTCACGGCGCGAGGTCCCCCAACACGCACACTCTTGTTTGTGGAAGAGACGCCAAAAGACAACCTCAGCCTCCTTAACAGACAAGCCACGTCCATGTTCCTTGAAGACCTCGGCCCTGGAGGGATTAAAGACGTCAGAGTACACCTCTACGATAACATAATCGTCATCGATGCAACGGTGTGGAGCGCACTGCAAAGTTTGACCAGCGTAAACAAACTCGACAGCATTGCGTGCGATCTCATGTCCTCCAAGACAACGGAACAAAAGCCAGCGTCATATACAACGACGACAAGGCGATCGCTGACGTTGATGATTTCTCTATCTTTATCAAGTCAACGTTCAACAGCATTTCATTAATGCAAGTTCAACGACTTCCGAAAACTAAATGTGTCAAGCTAACCTTGAAGAGCGACTGCATAACATCGTATGTGAAAGCTGGGCATTTCATACACCTGGTTCAGCCTTTCGTGCGCGAGTGCGCGAAAGACAGCAGAGGAACGCGCTTCACGACTCGAAAAGCGTCGCAGATAACGCAATTGACCAGAATTAGCCAGAGCTAAACAACGCCTAATTTTTTCTCCTCCGCCTGCTCTTCGAGCAAAAGTTCACGGAGGTGAACCAAGGGCTTTCAGATAGCGAGGCAAACACGTTACCGATTAGCCCCAAAACCGCGTTGCTTCTTGGCGAATAAAGGAATAAAGGAGAACCTAGAGTATGCGCAACCCTACGACTTTACGCTAATGGGTAGGTGTGTCACTAGATCGGGAGGAAAAATATAAAATATAAAATTAAATTTTCCGCTCTCAAAGCACCTAAACAGTCTCAAGTGCCTCCGTACTTTTTCTCTCTGACCGCCTAGTGGCTGTAAATTTCTTGCGTATATTTTTTAATTCATGACAACCGAGTAGTCAGCTGTGGGTTTACCTTATTTTGGCAGAACAATAGCTGAATCAGCAAAACATAAAAATGCTGTCAACTGAACTGCAACACGGGCACAAATCAGCCAAATGGTGCTCTGCAGTTGCTTTGGATCGCAGCCAGGTGAAAAGCAATCTTTGATATTTCTGCAAGCGTAAAGGTTGTTTTTAACCGCTAACATTCAGAAAAATTTTGATTCTGCTCCGTGCCCTCGGGTAACAATGTCCGCGCTCAGCCCTGCAAAGTGCGTCCGCGATGGTGAAAAAGTTGTTCTCGGGCATCAACCCCCTTTCCTCCATATGAGATTTAAGAGGCCCTACACACGGGTGAGACAACAAGAATAACACGCATGTTCTCCTAACAGGTTCCGTTCCTTCAGCGGGCGTACCTCCTGCTTGCACAAACGGTAATCGAAAAAAGCTACTAAGCGCAGTTTCCGCTCCGTCGCAAGATTAAGGTTCCCTGGCACGAGCATTATACGGGGCGTCTTGACGACTGAGGGGACACGAGGGCCGACGTATCGCGAGTGGAAATAAATTATCCGAGAAAGCGTAACATGATCGTGCTCGGGCTCCGAACCTGCGTCGTCCGCTACGCACGCGGCCCCAAGGGCCGCAGACAAATCCTCGCTCGGCGACAGGGAGCGCTTGTGTTGGTTAGAAAAAAAAAGAAAAAGCCACGCCACAGTTTAGTATTATACGGGCGTTCCCGTCGATGGCGAGAGACGCTGAATAACGTTTCCCGTTTGAGGAATAAATAAATGTGTATAACACGGGGACAGTTCGGTGAAGGCTGAGCACAGAGGAGCCGGAAGACGTACGTAACAGCGACGAAGGTAAATAGGGCTTTCAATATTGGAGAACAGAAACACAAGAAATGACATTTGGAAGTGGGGGATGGAGGCAGGAGGGAGTGGATATGCGTGGTGGTGGTGGAAAGCATTTATATACAGATACACTTAAAGAGGTTATGTACGAGCTGTCCCAGAGGGGGCCAGCCCTTAGAAGGTCTAGGTGGAGGTCCCTAGTTTGGGACCCCAGTGGCGTTGGCCGCCGCCCTGGATCGCGCGACCAAGGCCCGTTCGGCTTGCAGGTCAGAGCAGCCGAGCAGGGTCGCCTCCCAGTCCTCCCGGGTTAGGTTGGGGTGAGGGGGGATAGCAGGGTTGGAGCGGCAGGCCCACACCATGTGGTAGATATCCGAAGACTTCTCCGCACAGTGAGCACAGCTGCCCGAGAAAGAAGGGTCGATGTGTTTGAGAGCTGCCGGGCACAGCAAAGTATTAGTATACAGGTGAAGGAGAAGCCGCTCCTCCGCCTTTGAGGGGCCTTTACACGGGCGGGGATAAAGACCATGGCCAAATTGATAAAGTAAAACAATGTCTTTTAAGGTGGAAGCTGGAGCGAATTCGAGTTCCTGATCTTCGGGGTCGGAGTGGAATGTCCGGTGAGAGAGCGCGCGGGCGGCGGCGTCAGCTGCCTCATTTTCCTCAAGGCCCATGCGAGCGGGAGCTCAAACGATACGCCGGTGAGCGGTGTCTCCGATGTAGACGCTGTTGTGGAGAATGCGGTAGGCTAGGTACGGTACCCAGCCCTGCTCGACGTTCCGACAGGACCATCGCGAGTCCGCAATAATTGTTTTTGAAGTCGGATCAAATGCAGCCAACGCAATGGCGACCTCCTCCGCGTGTGTTATGTCACGGGCTCGGAAAGTAAGGCCGTTCACTGTTTTGGAGTGGTGCACGACTGCGGCCTCGTACCATCCCCCATGGTGGGGGCCTGAGGCATCCACGTAGAATACGCCGGGTTTCGATCCATAGTGGCGGGCCAGGGCTTCCGCCCGCGCCAGGCGCCGGCCATTATGGTCCTCACGGTTCATGTTCGCGGGAAGAGGGCGCATCTCCACTGGGATGGAATACGTACGCGCTCTTCCATGAGAGTGGTATGTTGGATGTGTAGTCGGGCAAGGAGGCGGCGACCCGACGATGTCTTCGAGAGACGTGTGTATTGGTTGGTCAAGTGGGCTTCCCGGAGCTCCCGAAATGTGTTCACCACTAGCCCCAGGAGGCGATTGTTGGAGGTGGTCACGGGGAGGCCCAGAGCCCGCTAAATAATTTTGCGGAGGATGACTTCGAGTGAATTCTCGTCTTGCTTCCGCAGGTGGAAGTCGAATATAGAATTCGTCTGGTTACAAATGCATGCGCCAGCCGCAAGGCGTCCTTACATCGTAACCCCCCGCGCTTGTTAGAAACCCGGCGGACCAAGCAGCTCACCTGGTACCCCACCTGACTGAGTTTGGCCAATGTTGTTTCTGACCGTCTGTCTTGATTTATAAAGTGCCCTAGTACCCAGACTTCAGCATTTTCAGGGATCGGACCTGTCTCAAGAGACGATGAAATTTTGGCTGTGGGCTTTGGTGAGGGGCGTATGTGCACAAATTCAGACTTTTGGGTGGTTTTCTGGAGGCCGCAGCGGCGAGCATAACGGTCCACTATGGTCGCCGCCTCTTACAGGTTGGCCACAATGTCTCCGAGGGAACCCTGTGTGGCCCACAGGGTAATAAGAACGGTAATCTGGGTAGTTGGTAGGAATTCATACTGAAAACTGCGCAAAAAACGAAGACACAGGGTGATGTCATCGACGTACAGCGCATGCTGCACACCGGCCACATCGCCCATCTGGGCCGGTAGGTGATTCATAACCAGATTGAATAACAGGGAAGAGAGCACCGCGCCCTGTGCCGTACCCCTTGTTCCTGAAAGAAAACGGTCATGTTCCTTATCCTGGATTCGAATGTAAGATTGTCTGTCGGTCAAAAATTGCCGAATGAATTGAAAGGCATTTCTGCCGCAGTTAGTTTGGGAGAGGTGGGCGAGAATGATCTCGTGGGTAACGTTGTAGAATGTTCCCTTCAAATCCAAGGCGAGTACGCCCTTGTCATTGTGGCGGCATTCGACGGGGTCAAGAACAGCCCGATTGAGTTGTAGCAGGACATCCTATGCAGATCTGTGTGGGCGAAACCCGAACACGGTGTCTGCGAAAAGGTGTTTGGATTACATGAACTAGGACCACCTGTCGCGTACCATCGTCTCCATGAGTTTGCCCACACAGGAAGTTAGAGAAATGGGGCGGAGGTTGTCCGCATTGATGGCCTTGCCAGCTTTAGGGATGAAGGTGACCAGGGCGGTCTTCCAGTCGATGGGGAGTTGCACTTCCCCAAGCCAAATTGAGTTAATGTAATTCAATAAAGACCGCTATGCCGGGTCAGGGAAGTTGGCTAACAGTTTGACTAATTTTGTCCCGACCCGGAGCGGGGCCACGTTTCATTTTTGCCAGGGCCGCCCTCAGGTCATGGAGGTGGAACGGTGGATCCATCTTAACGTTCTCAGAGCCTGGATAAGAGTACGCCGGCCCGCGGGGGTCCTGGGTGGTGCACAAGTACTGGTCCCTGAGCTTGTGCGCCAACTGAGTTATGTTGACCTGAAAGCTGTGTATTGCTCTTTTGATGTGTTTTTGAGTTTCCGTGCATGTTTGCGTTGGATCAGTTATTGCGCGAAAGAGTCCCCACGTGTTCCGGCTTGACATTTGCCACGCGGCCGTATTGCATCGGACCAATCAGTTGGAGTCGGTGAGTTGGGCCGCATACTCAGCCGCTCGTTGAGAGAGCTCGGCGATGCGAGCTCTAAGTTTCCGGTTGTGCTTTTGCCGGCGCCACCGACGGACGACGCAATGCCGGGCCTCCCACAGGTGGAGCAGGTGGTTGTCCACGTCCGAGACCACCTCTGAAAGCTGAATTTGAGTTTCGGAGGAGCGAAGGCCAGAGACCAATTGTTCTGACCAAGTCTGGTAGGCTTGCTCATGTATGGCTGTCGCAGAGCTATAATTCTGCTTGAACATTGTCCAATCTGGGAGTCGAGCTTGTGTTGTTGGTCGCGCGAAAGGATGGGTCCTAATCGTAGTGTTCAAGAGTCAGTGGTCGCTGCCGTGGGTTTCATCGGTGTTGGTCCAGTCTGCATACTGATTGCTGCGGGTGAAGGTCAAGTCCGGACATGTATCCCTAGTCACGGAGTGGCCTATAGGAGTTGGGTGGACTGGGTCGGTGTGAAGAGTGAGGCCCAGAGTTAAACGCAGGCTCCGCCAACGTGCGTCCCCGCTTCTCATCACGGCAGTAACCCCACATCCGAGCGGGAGCGTTGAAATCGCCCGCAGGCAGGAGGGGTTCCCGACCCGCAACTCTCAGCGCCCGGCTAAAGAGGTCCGCGAATGATATCTTCGGCAATTTCCGATTGCGGTATACATTTAGTATGTGTAACGGTGAATCCTGCTTGCGGAGTGGGAGGAGGGTCACCTTTACATCGGAGTATTCAAGTTGCATGTCTATGTCGATCTGGTTGGCGGTATAATTTCTATGGACGCATACACAAGACGAGGGGTCCTGCTGGAACGTTGTATAATTTGTTAGTGCGGCGCTTTCCCTGGCTCTTGGAGAGCAACCACGGCTGACAAATGCTCAAAGGTTGAAAGGAAAAGGCGGAGGTCGGCCCGCTTGGAACGGGACCGAAGCCCCCGACAGTTCCATTTAGTAATCGTAATGAGCAATCGTATGCGTGGAGACGTGATCGCCAGCAATATTCACTTCGTGCGATCTTCTTTCTGAGGTTCGTGCTTGCATGGCCTCCGAGACAATAAACACTCCTACCGAGGCAGCCTTCGATTCACTATGATTCTGTACTGGGATGCCTTCGATGGGCGTTCTTTTGTTGCGGCATAACAGAAAATCCGCGCTGTGTTGATAAAGAAAAAATATCGACAAGACATTGTTTTTCTGTCTTAAGTGGAAATTCTTTTGGGTAATGCACTATTCTACAGGGGTACTGTTAACTTTGCATTGCCGCACCATAGTAGGGAGTCGCACGTACGTAGCAAACGCAAGGTTTTGTTAATACACGCACAAGTTTTTGCTGATTGGCTGGAAGGGCGCTATTATTAATAAACAAGGCAATCACATGATGTCACGATAGCATACATCAAAAGCTGATTTGCTAGAAAGAAACCAAATCTCATAGGCAAGCAAGTGATACCAAGGTCGTACTTCGCCCTGTGCTAGTTGGCACTTTTTAGTAACTTACACGTTCAGTGCTAAGGGCTGGGACAAATAGGAAACAACACATGACTAGCGCCAGTCAGGTGTTGGGTGTTATTTGTCCCCCTCCTTAGTGGTAAACATTTCAGTTAGCATGAAATTATGTTTGGATGCCACAGAACCCACACTGATGTAGAGTAAAGAAACCAATCGTCGTTTTTGAACACTTTGTCAAGTGATGCATGACCGTCATAGAGGGAATGACTATTCGTAAGAGAAAAAACAAACTTTGACCGTAAAGCGACTCGATACGAAGGTATGACATTGCATATCTATCATTTATTTCGAAGAAACCCTTGCCTCTGGTCGCTTATTGTCTTGTGATGCTACGCCGTCAAAGATAATTCGGTTACTGACAGCCGTAACACCTCGAGCCGTACGGTGAATCATCGCACCAGGCAGAGCTGCATGCCGTGTTTTCTAAACAGCCTGTTGAGCCAACTTATCTAATTTTCGAAGACGTCCAAGCACCCTACGTAGCGTCATTGTGCGCTGTGTTGTACGGCATGACCGAAACTGCGCTGCAGTCGCTGGATCGAAATAACATCATCGTCATCAGCCACACCGAAAAGCTAAAAAATCATAAGGACATCTTCGCTATTACTCATGGTCTAAAGCTCTGTCCGCGACTTTGCAGCAAATTGGCGTCATTTAATCGGGACCAATGATTCCTGCTTGATGATTTTGCTCCAAGTTCGGCACTTTGTGGTATTCCATTGTGTGTTGAACCGTACTCGCACTTTCATTTTGTACCCATACAACATTAGCTGCATCTACCGCAGACAACCTTATCCGGTAGGGACAGGGCACCTCCACAAATATCGGCGCATGTGTTTTTGTTTCAGAGCCAAATCCTCAATGTACAACTTCCCGTTTCGATGTGGATGAGGCAATGGACTTTAATGCCTTAGAAGGTCAAGCTGATCTCAACTGCGTGGTCATATGGCCCAATCTATGGTAGTATGACAACGTGATCATATGACCATGACCAATGAATACCTGACTTTGATCTTAGACCTTGACCCTTGACCGCTTCCTTTGAGCTCGACTTGGACCTTGGCATTTTATTTGAGACAATGGGCACCACATTGACAATGACCTTCACTGACTCCCAAGGTAAAACCGAACTCAACTGCTTGGTTGTATGGCCCAAGCTATGGTAGTATGACCGCATGATCATAAGACTATGACCATTAGGTACCTGAATTTGATGTTTGACTTTAACCCTTGACCTTGAGTTTCGATTTGAGACAGTGGACATCACTTACCACAGAGTTTTCACCTCTGAGTTACCCAGCCTCTAAGTGGAAGCTATTACTTTACAGAGCGTAAAACAGCCTTCACCTTAGTCAAGCCACAGCAAGGTGGTGATGAAGAATTTGATTTGCAATAATAAAACGTTTATATCAAACGAACCATGTCTCAACATGCTAAACAATGCTTTCGCTCCTATAACGAGGTTCAAGTCACGTGGTTATCTAGGCGAATACGTGATTAAATGTTAAACCTGATAACGTGGTCAAATCTGTCTGGCTTTATCATCTGGTTATCGTCTAGTTTATCTGTCTGGCTAAATCGTTCATTGTATCCGCCATTAGCAGTCGGGACTGGTTTCCCCACCAGACGGCGCTACGAGGGGATATTGGTTGGGCATCGGTCGAACAACGGGAAGGTAAGAGTAAAATAGTATATGAAGAACGCATGAGGAAATTGGGCGATAACAGGTGGGCAGCTAAGGTATTTAAATATTTATACAGAAAGAGCGTTGACTCACAGTGGCGGAAAAGAGCTAGAAAACTAACCAGTAAGTATGCAGGTCATGATTACGGAGAAAGAAAGAGCATTAAACGACAGGTTAAAAACGCGGAAGTTAAAAATTGGATCAATTCAATGGAATAGAAACATAGTTTAGAACTATATCAATACTGGAAAAGGCAGAAAGCAAAGAATTTTTCTATGATAACTCAAGGGGCAGTGCCCTACATTTTGAAGCTAGGTCAGGGTGTCTTAGAACGCGCAGCTACAAAACGAAATTTAACGAAGAAAATGACAAATGTGCAGTGTGTGGTAGATCTGTGGAAACAATTGAACACCTCATAATCAAATGTGATGGTATCCATCCGGATGTCGATGCAGGCACAGTCACTCTTCCTGTGGCCCTAGGGTTTAAAGATAACAATGGTCATATAAATAAATCTCCAGTGGAAGTTAGCAAAAAGCGATTGGAGGATTGGTGGCTGAAAAACAGAGATGTGGCATAAGGTTAGAATTGTAGGAAACCGTAGGTAAAGATGATGGCGATTCTTAATGAGAAATTCTAACACAGTAAACAAAAAAATAAAAAAAGAAAACCTGAGCATGGTGGCAATTGCCACCACCCCGTTTCAAAGGGGGTGCTCTCGTCCGTCCATCCGTCCGTCCATCCGTCCGTCCACCGACCGACCGACCGACCGACCGACCGACCGACCGACCGACCGACCGACCGACCGACCGACCGACCGACCGACCGACCGACCGACCGACCGACCGACCGACCGACCGACCGACCGACCGACCGACCGACCGACCGACCGACCGACCGACCGACCGACCGACCGACCGACCGACCGACCGACCGACCGACCGACCGACCGACCGACCGACCGACCGACCGACCGACCGACCGACCGACCGACCGACCGACCGACCGACCGGCCGACCGACCGACCGACCGACCGACCAACCAAATCCAACCAACCAAATCCATGCATCCATCCGTCCGTCCGTCCGTCCGTCCGTCCGTCCGTCCGTCCATCCATCCATCCATCCATCCATCCATCCATCCATCCATCCATCCATCCAACCATCCAACCATCCATCCATCCATCCATCCATCCATCCATCCATCCATCCATCCATCCATCCATCCATCCAACTGCTGGTAACTACGTTACCAGCAGTTGTTCGCTAAACATTTCCTTCACCAGATGAATCTAATAAATTTGAGGCCCCGCTGAAGAATTGCGCGCAGAGTGCTAACTGTTCTCGTTATTGTTAAGTTCTGGTTATTGTTAAAGTTATCGGGTCCCGCTTCCATCGCCTACTAAATTACCTAGTTTCTAGTTCTTATACTAATAACTCATGTACGCATCAGTGCATGTCTCTAAATCACTTCACTGAGTCAAAGACCACAACACATTCACTTTGTTCATAATTAAATAGCTTTAAGGCACAAAAACAAACAAGACACATAGGTAGGTGACAGGACGAAGCGCCATCCTGCTTCGTTGTTGACACATAAGTAGGTGACAGGCGCTTCGTCCCGTCACCTACCATTGTGTCTTGTCTGTTTTTTGCGCCTTAAAGCTGTTTAATTATGAACAAAAACCAACTAGCCCAGAAAAAGCGCTCGTAGACGATATTCACTTGGTTCACACTTGTTCAGTTCGAACAAAAAAAGCAGACTTTTGTTGCCTAATAGTAGCGTGCCCACACCTATCTAAATTAACAAATTTTATTTTTAGGTCATTTATTTATTTATTCTTTCCTGCCAATGGGATCACTCGCTGACGGCCAACAAAGCCTACGACGGCACCGCGCTTTTCTGATGCATGGGACCCCTAAGGCAAACGCGTTAAAGCTCGAAGGAGATGGGGCCGCGGTGGGGAGTGAAAGAGGGGGAGCTTACGGCGCGAACAGGTGAGAGAAGTCGCGCTCAGTTTGCGCTGATTCTTGCGTAGTGACTTCTTAAACGCTTTTGCAGACAGCCGTCATGCTGCGAAAGACCCTTACGAAATTTTTTTACACAGTCCACAGAGTGTCCATAGACTTCTCTCTATAATGTTTACAGACTCTTTATAGACAGCCGCCGCGGTGGCTCAGTGGCTATGGTGCTCGGCTGCTGGCCCGAAAGACGCGGGTTCAATCCCGGCCGCGGCGGCTGAATTTCTTTGGAGGAGAAATTCGAGGCCCGTGTACTGTGCGATGTCAGTGCACGTTAAAGAACCCCAGGTGGTCGAAATTTCCGGAGCCCTTCACTACGGCGTCTCTCATAGCCTCAGTCGCTTTGGGACGTTAAACCCCATAAACCAACCAACCATCTTTATAGACAAATACAACGTTCACACCCTAGAATCCCGAAGGAAGGTCTGACGCCTCATCTTGCTTCATCACTGCCTGCAAGGAAAAATAAAATTTAAGTTGCCTAATTGGGTCAAAGCTCATTGTACGAGAAGAACCAGACAGAAGCAGGGACACTCACTACACAAATTTTCGCCCGCACAAGCACATTCAAAAATAGTTACTTCCCTAGAACTGTATCCGAATGGAATGCATTACCTTCTCATATTTTTCTGTCCAGCAATTTTGTAGCAGAGTTGGAACGTCATCTCTTTATTTCACGAGTTTGGTTTGTTTTGTGTTGCGATGCCTGTCTCTATCTTCAATTCTGATTGATTGTCTGACTTATTATTTTTTTTTCTCTATGCATATGCTTGTCATTTTTTGTATTGCAAAATATTTGAATGTGTCCCTCCTGCTAGGACCATGCATGGTCTGCTGTATTTCAAATAAAGTAAATAAAGAAATCCTAGAGAACAGTCTAGAGGCAATACAAATCCTCTGGACAGTCTATAGACAATCTTTAGATTTATGGCCATACACTTTAAGTTTACTTTTATCTATAGACAGTCTATAGACTATGACTAGACAAAAAATTATCTGTAGGAAGGCAATGGAGTCTATAAGAAGTCAATAGAATGTCTATACACGGCTTTCATAAGGGTGGACCGCAACCACCTGCGAAAAAACGACTGCGGTGGATGCAGTGTTTTATTTTGTTTTTCTTTATTTGTAGCTCACAGAACCCAAAGAGCATTGGGTGACAGGGGCATATAAAAAAAGAATTTCCCGAAAGCAGACGATACAACGGACGACCCACAAGGGAAATACACGAAAGAAACACAAAGTTGACCGAAAAGGAGTAAAAACAACACCTGAAGATGGAAATTGAACATACATACAAAAGTCAAAACGCAAATATTCGAAAAAATGATAGCCCAGTACAAATGAAACAGTGGTATATCAAAAGAGGGCTGAGTCGGTCTGGTTGGTTCACGTTGAATGTACGACGAAACAGCGTTGACAGACTGGACGGAAGAAGAAGAGACAGACACAGGCGCTGTCTCCAGCGCATGTGTGTCTCTTCTTCTCCCGTAAAGACCGTCTGCGCTGTTTTGTCGTATAACAGAAAAAAAAAAAACATTTACACAAACTGGAAACGTAGTACAACATTTACAACGATACTAAAGTGATAAATGCATATATACGAGGGGGGACCCAAAAGGAACCAGATTTTTTGCATAAAAACGTTATTTATTAACTCTTGCACAACATTCCTTCAGGCACCTTCAAAGCACCATCCATGAAATGCGATGCACTTGTCAAGTCTTTTTTACCACTGTTTGAAGCATCTGTGGAACTCTTCAACTTTGATATCGTCCAGTGCCCTTTGCGAAGCTCTTTGTAGAGCCTCCACATCACCAAAATGCTTCCCTTTTAGAATTTTATTCATTCTCGAAAAGAGAAAAAGTCGCACGCGGTTAGGTCTGGTAAATATGGAGGTTGGGGAACGACAGTCCATTCCCGAGAGGCCAAATAGTGGGTCACTCGTAAGGCCGTGTGTGCGGGGGCGTTGTCGTGATGAAGGCACTTGTCACCTGATCGCCAAAGTTCCGGGCGTTTCCTGGGCACATCCTCTCGCAGACGTCTTAAAACTTCCAAATAAAAGCGCTGGTTAACAGTCTGGCCAGGGGGAACAAATTCTTGGTGCACAATTCCGCGAACATCAAAAAAGACAATGATCATTGTCTTCACGTTCGACTTCAACTGTCTTGCTTTTTTCGGTCTCGGAGAGTTGGGAGATTTCCACTGGCTGGACGCCTGCTTAGTTTCTGGGTCATAGCCGTAACACCAACTCTCATCAGCTGTAATGACTTTGGTCAAGAAGTCTGGATCACTTTCAATCTCTTTTTTTAAATTCCGGCTCAAATTCAATCGAATGTTCTTTTGATCCTGTGTGAGAATGCAAGGAACAAATTTAGCGGAAACACGTCTCCTTTGCAACTGCTCAGTCAAAATTCGCTGACAGAGCTCCAACTCACACCTGTCTTTTCTGAAATTTGGTCGATCGTGAAACGACAATCTTCGTTCATTTTTTGACTGATTTTTCAACGTTTTCATCGTTTCGAGACGTTGAAGGACGCCCAGAACGAGCATGGTCTTCGACACTCATCTCACCACGTTTGAAGCGCCCAAACCACTCGAAAACCTGTGTGCGGCTCATAGCATCCTCCATAAAAGCCTGTTGCAACATTTGGTAAGCTTCTATCGCCGATTTTTCAAGCAGAAAACAAAACATCAAACACACTCTTTGTTCTTTTAAATTTTCCATAAAGATTTCGCAGGCGGAACAAAATGACTGCAAGCGAGACACAACACTACGCTCAAATGTTTACTTACAAACTTATGTCGTCTACGCAGCTGTTTCGTGAAGGTGTCTACTAACCCCATCTAGCGCTAGAACTCTCTACTACGACTACGAATGGCAGCGCGCTCTCAGTTCGGTTTTTTTTGGGTCCCTCCTCTTATGTGCTTTTAAAACACTCCACGATCAGAAAAAAAAAGATTATGTTGTCAGGAAAATCATTCCAGAGCTTAATTGTCCTGGGTGATGCAGGTGATTTAAATGGCTGACTTTTTCTACATAGTATACATACGGTTGAAGTTGAGAGTATTATGTAAGAGCCAGGAGGAGCGGGGAAGTGATTCCAGAGGCAAAAATGAAGGGCGGGTGTAAACGTATCTATGAAATAAACACTGATATGAAAATGGACGACGAAGTTCAAGTATCCGCATATCATTGAGGCGTTTAAGCTGGGAGACACTACAGAGGTAACTAGAACTGCTGAAAATGCACCGGGCTGCCCTGCTGTTAATGTCTCAAGCATTTGAATGAGATAGTTTTGAAGGAGACACCAGATATATAAAGAGAATTCAAATTGTGGACGAACAGATGTTAGATATGCTAGTTTACGAACAGAGCTAGGCGACCTTTGCAGGCTTCGGCGTATGAAACCCAATGCCCTCGATGCTTTGTTGCAGACCGTTGATATGTGACAAGACCATAAAATATTTGTTGTGAACTAAATTCCGAGATATTTGTGCGACCTAACTGTCCATAGGAAGTTATTTATAGGGTAGTTGAAGTTATAGATACAATGCTCGAAGCAAAAAGTCGTAGATATACATTTTAGTTAGGTTTAGAACCATGTGCCAGTTTATACATCATTCCATAATGGCGTTAACATCACTTTGAAGGCTTAGCTGGCCAGTCTCTAGAGTGTTCTTACAGTAAAAAACACAGTAATCTGCGAATAGACCTAAATGGGATGAAAAGTTGTTGGGAGGGCCGTTAATGTCAAATAAAAAAGTAATGGGCCACCGCTGTGGCTGAGCGGTTACGGCGTTCGGCTGCTGACCCGAAAGACGCGGGTTTGATGCCGGCCACGGCGGTCGAATTTCGATGGAGACGAAATTCTAGAGGCCCGTGTACTGTGTGATGTCAGCGCACGTTAAATAACCCCAGGTGGCCGAAATTTCCGGAGCCCTTCACTGCGGCGTCCCTCATAGCCTGAGTTGCTTTGGGACGTTAAACCCACACAAACCAATCAAAAAACAAACCTAAAAAATAAAGATCCAAGTTCACTTCCCTAAGTTACGCCCGAGGTTAAGTCACATAGTGATGAGCAAGAGCAATTAACAACTGTGAATTGTTGACGTAGTGAGGGAAAGTTAAGAAGCCAAAATAATTTAAGAGAATCAAGACGAAATGTAGATAATTTAGTAAACAGTCGGCCGTTTGCAACTCTGTCAAATGCTTTTGAGGAATGTAAAAAAAACAAGTCGGTTTACTGGTTATTATCATGTTCCTCAGCTGCTGGAGTATCAGACAGATACTCTAGCAACTTCTCTGTTTCAGGCTGTACACATTGAAAGGTTTGCGAAAAACCGCGCTCTGCCTTGCCCAAGTGAGCCGATTTTTTTTGTGTGTGAAAAGATTCTCGGCCTCTGAAATGTCGCTTAGGTAGGTGCATGGCTGATCATGTTCGATTTAGAGCAAGATCTATAACGAAATTGCTAATATCGGTTTTGAATCAGTCATGAATCGGCAGTTGAACACTGAACCGGAAGATACATAGACGTCTATGGGGGTCGTTCGCGGAGGTTACGCTGCTGATCACGGGAACGGGTTCACGTTATTCAAAATGTGCGGGCCTCGCACCTCGTGGCCCGTTCCAAACAAAGACGCGTCGTCCTTTGTGGCTTCAGCGTTCTTCCTTGAAGGAATGAGAAAAGCACGTTAGTGGTTTTTGAGAAGGCGAAATGACACAGTAACTGCCTCACTGTTCGGCGGATACCTCAACCGCGCCGTTAGGGAAAGAAGGAAGGTCGAAATGAAATAAGATGTGCCTTCTTTTTCTTCTTTTGTAGTTTTAATCATTAGGCGAATAATAAAGGAGGAAATAACCTTACTTTTCGGCGGATACCTCAACCGCGCCGTTAGGGAAAGAAGGAAGGTCGGAATGAAAGAAGATGTGTCTTCTTTTTTTCTTTTGTAGTTTTAATCATTAGGCCAATAATAAAGGAGGAAATAACCTCACTGTTCGGCGGACACCTCAACCGCGCCGTTAGGGAAGGAAATAATTTCGACCACCTGGGGATGATTAACGTGCCGTGACTTAGCAGGGCACACGTGCGCCTTATGGATTTCGCCTCCATCGAAACGCGGCCGCCACGGCTGGGTTGGAATCCGGATACACCGGCTCGATAGCCGCGGGCCCACTGAGCCACCACGGCGGGTACGTTGCAACTCGTTCTCGCCAAGGACAGGAAATCCGGGCGATGCCACCGCAACCGGGCAAGGGTTACGTCGCGCCGCTCTACACCACTGAGAGGTGTTCGTTCTGTGCGATAGCAGAGACCTTCAGCCACAAAGCGGCAACGCTTCGCCGCATTCAACTCTTAACGGTAGCTTAAGAATCTTCCAAGTTTCTGCCTCAGTATATCGGCAAATCAAGCTGTGTTCGAATTTCGGAGGAGGGAGTACCGTAATTGTGGGTCAAGTTTTAGTGCGAAAGCACATACTCCGATGGATCAACCCCGAGCAAGGTCTTGGGATGTTTGTATGCTAGCGGTGTTTGTATGTAAATTGGTAAATTGGTTTTTGAGGAAAGGAAATGGCGCAGTGTCTGTCTCACATATCTCGGCGGATACGTAAACCGCGCCGTAAGAGAAGGTAGGAAGGTGGAAGAGAAAGAGAGAAAGAGGTGCCGTAGTGGAGGTCCCCGGTATGATTTCGACCACCTGGGGATCTTTAACGTGCACTGACATCACGCAGCACACGGGTGCCTCTTGCGTTTCGCCTCCATCGAAACGCGGCTTGCTTGTGCTGTTCCTATGCTTTTGGTGTTTGTGAGTTTGTGCGAAGTGAAAGTAAGATATAAAAACAAATGAAATAAATATCCACGACTGGGATTCGAACCCACGGCACAAGAACAGGTCAGCTTCGCTGGCAGCTGCGCGAGAGCAGTGTGATATCGCCGCAGGACAACACGCCTGATTTATGTATTGTAGCATATGGAGGTATGCAGAGTCGGAGAGGTTCGCCAACAGTTTCACTGTTATGCGAACCCGACCCGGTGCCCCGCCTCGGCGCATTTCAACCAGGGCCGCCTTAAGGTCATGCAACTCAAAAGGGGCGTCTAAATCCTGATTTGGCTTGCCGGAGTACGTGTACTCGGGCCCAACCGGGTCATTTGTGCGGCAGAGATACCTTTCGCACAAAATGTCCGCAAGTTGCGCCGTCGTACCTTGGTACCCGTGCAGAGCCCGCCGGAGCTGTTTTTGCATGTCCCCTTTCGTTTGAGAAGGGTGGATGAGGATGCGCAACAGACGCCAAGCCCCCTTCGAGCTCATCTGACGCACTGCCGAGTTGCAGCGTTCTATCCAATTGGTGTCTGTGAGCTGGGCGGCACATGCCGCAGCCTGCTCCGTAAGTTGTGCAATGCGAGCTCTAAGCTTGCGATTCGTCTTGTGTTTCTTCCATCGTTTTGTTAAGCTCCGGCGCGCCTCCCACAGATGCACGAGGTGATTGTCCACTGCGGGGATCTCGTCGGTGGTGTGAAGTGTTTGCGTGTGTTGTTTCTGTATGTTGGTGACCTGTGTTGCCCACTCCACATAGCCGTCGGAGAATAGTACCGGAGGGACGTCCTGAGTTCGAAATTGGTGCCAATTGTTTATTTTCGCCTGGCCCCATTTTTTACGGGCTGCCTTCGCCAAAAGCGTGATGCGGAGAAGGCAGTGGTCGCTGCCCAGGGTATCCCCCAGGTTCTCCCATGTGGCGTTTGTAGTGTTCCTAACCAGAGATAAGTCAGGACACGTGTCCGCTCCCACTCGAATGGAAAACATCGCTTGTAACGTTCATCCCCAAAGCAGGTAAAGCCGTGACTACGGACAACTTGAGACCACTCTCATTAACCTCGTGTGTGGGAAAGCTCATGGAGACGATGGTCCGGGATCGCCTCTCTCCATACATGGAGGGTAAGGGCCTCTTTGCAGACACTATGTTCGGGTTCCGCCCGCACATGTCTGCACAGGATGTCCTACTCCAACTACACAGGGACATAATACGACCCACAGCCATGCAACAAAACGACAAGGCCATTCTCGCCCTCGATCTTAAGGGGGCGTTTGACAATGTTAAACATGGCACCATACTCTCTAACTTGAACACCACTAACTGCGGGGCGAAGGTCTTCGCCTATGTCAGAGACTTCCTCTCTGCGCGTCAGGCACTCCTCCGGATCGAGGACGAGGAATACGGCCCGTACTCTATGGGTACACGAGGTACACCAGGGGGGGGGGCGGTGTTATCACCGCTGCTTTTCAACATCGCCATGATGCACCTGCCCGGCCGACTGGCTCAGGTGGATGGCATAAAACACGCACTCTACGCAGACGACATTACAATCTGGACAACCGAGGGGAGCCTTGGGGAGATGGAGGACCGCCTTCAGCAGGCCGCGTCCATAGTCGAAGCATATGCTGCCGACTGTGGTCTCCAATGTGCTCCCGCCAAATCAGAGCTTCTACACGTCAGGACAAACCACAAGGACAACACGTCTCTACACATATCTCTGTCGGGCGGTCCCATCAGAGAAGTGGCGGAGCTCCGGATCCTGGGTCTGTTCATCAATAACAAAATTAGGCCGGACTCTACTATAGCGAAACTCAAGAGCATAGGTGAACAGGTAGGGCGCATGATCCGCCGTGTTTCCAACAAGCGGGGTGGTCTGCGGGGCAGGGACGCGCTACGGCTCGCCTATGCCTTCGTGACCAGCCGGATTCTCTACGCCGTGCCGTACCTGCGCACCACCAAACAACAAGACGAGCGCATTGACGCCATCATCAGGAAGGCAACAAAGCGAGCACTGGACCTCCCGGTGGCTACCTCCAACGCCAAACTGAAGGCGTTGGGAGTGGTAAACTCCTATCAGGAGTTGCGGGAGGCCCACCTCGTGAACCAATATACGCGGCTATCGCAGACGGTGCCTGGGCGCCGCCTGCTAAACCGCTTACACATCCAACACACATGCATACCAGAGGGGCGGAGAACATCCCGGTGCTGTGGCGCCACATGCTTTTGGTCGCTCCGCTCCCGCGTAACATGGACATGGCTTCACATGAAGGCAGACGACAAGCGCGGGTTCGCACGCTTGAGAGGCAATATGGCTCTAAAGAGGGCGTCTATTACATGGACATCACAGGGCCGTCGCCCGCGGGATTCTTCACGGCTGCCGTAGTCCACCGGGGAATGAATGTCGATGGGCTATCTTTTCGGGCCCCAAATTCAACACGAGCGGAGGAAGTCGCAGTAGCTCTCGCTGCCGCCGATCCAAAATCGGAAATGGTTATCACAGACTCTCGCCGGGCCTGTAAACATTATCTTGCAGGCGAAATATCACCTCTTGCCTCGCAAATTCTAAGACGCGCTCTCGCCGATCCAACTCGCACAAAAGTGATCTGGGCTCCTGGCCACCAGGGTCTACGAGGCAATGAGGCCGCTGATGCGGCCGCCCGAGCGCTCACACACCGGGCTCCTCATCCTAGCTCTCATGGCTCAGAAGCTCATAAACCGCTTCTGCGGTTCCGCGAAATCCTAACTTATTATTGCGACAGCCACCGTCTCTACCCGGCACCTGCCAAGGGGCTGAGTAAGGCGGATGAGCGAACTCTGCGGCGCCTGCAGACAGGAACCCTTCTCTGTCCTGCAATAGCAAAACACTTCGATCCGAAAACAGATGGGCGCTGCCCGCACTGTGGAGAGATCTGCGATATCTTTCACATGGTGTGGGCATGTACTCAGAATCCTCACCTTCCCCCCTCCCCCACCCCCACCCGAGAGGCATGGGAGACTGCCCTCCTCAACTGCTCCACACTGGGGTCCCAAAGGGCTCTGGTCAAGCGGGCGCGAGACGGGGCCTCGTCATGCGGTGTCCCGGACTAAGGATACCGACCATGCAGCAGGGTTTTTTTTTTACCCTCAAGCTCTCTTTCATTAAAGTTTTTCACCAACACCACCACCACCCAACACGCCTCGGGTTAAACTGCAACACACTCTCGCGCAGTGCATTAAACATCGCCTCCTTGAGCAACTAATACTGCTATAAAACTAATATTCGCGCTCTGAGCTATGCGGCGGTAGTGACAGAGGGTAGGTAGGTAAAAACTTTATTGATGAACCAAGTAAGGGAAGGAAGTAGGGAAGGTTTGGTTGACTTGGGTCTTAATCCCGGTTGGCGGCCATCAGTCCATGACTTCTGGCGACCTTCTTCGCCCGTTCCACCAGCTTCTTCTGTGAGGCCGGCTCGGAGCTAGAGACCGCGATCTCCCAACCTTCTAGGTCTGTGAGGTTCCAGCGAGATGGTGGTTGGAGGTCTCGGCATATGAAGAGTATGTGTTTAAAGTTTGCTCTCGGAGCCTCACAAAGAGAGCATTCGGGCTTGTATTGATCCGAGTGTATTAGTGCCAGATAGGCCGGTGAAGGAAACGTTCTGGACTGGAGTTGCCTCCATATAGTCTGTTGTTCCTTCGTGAGGGCGTGGTGTGGTGGTGGATATGTGAGCCGTTGCTTTGAATGAACATTCCCAGAATGCGGAGTTTATGTACCTCCGGTGCTGGGAGGACATCGACCTTCACTTGTATAGAGGGGTTTCCCTTTTTGTGACCGTCCGCGGTCGGGTGGAGCGGCAGGATTTCGGATTTGGTCGTCTAGCATGCGAGGCCTATACAAGCCGCGCACTCGGCTACCGCGTCCGCTCCCGCGTAGAGGGTTTCCTCCATTTCGCCGACATTTCCCGTGGTCGTCCACAGGGTGATGTCGTCTGCGTAGAAGGAATTGGACAAATGTGGGATGCGCTGTAATTTTCGTGCCATCGGTATGAGGGTAATGTTGAAGAGTTGTGGAGATAAAACGGAACCTTGGGGTGTGCCCCTGCTTCCTAGGGGGAAGGGGGAGGATTCCGCGGACCCAAAACTTATCTCCGCCGTTCTGTTATTGAGAAAAGCGGTTATGTAAGCGTGTGTTCTAGTTCCTACGCCTAAGTCAGATAGGGCGCTTAGTGTGGCTTTGTCCTGGACGTTGTCAAACGCTTTCGTGAGGTCCAGGGCTAGTAGTGCTCTCGTAGGCCTGGCGTGTCTGGGGTGTAGAATTTCTTCGGAGATCTGGAGCATCACGTCCTGCGTGTACAGGTTGCTTCTAAATCCCAGCATCGTATGGGGGAAGATATCCTGGTCGTGCATGTGGTTTTGGAGACGGTGGAGAATAACGTGTTCGAGGAGTTTTCCCAGGCATGAGGTGAGCGATATGGGACGGAGGTTCGACAGTTAAAGTCGTTTTCCTGGCTTTGTAATAAAGGTGACCTTAGGGTGGGTCCATTCCAAGGGGAGGGTGCCCTCCCTCCAGTGTTTGTTGAACAGTTTGGTTACGGCTTGGATCGAATTTTCGTCCAGGTTCCTTAATGTTTTGTTCGTGATTTTATCTCCACCCGGCGCCGACGTGGTGCGCAGTTTGTGCATAGCTGCTCTCACTTCCCACGTCGATATGTCTTCGTCGAGCTCGGGGTTCGGAGGGCTTGAGTATTGGGGGAGTGGGGTCCTAGGTGTGCTTGTGAGATGCCTGTCTTTTAAGTCTAGACCAGGGTGCTGTCGTCCACATCTAATTTGTGAGCGATGCGGGTTACGTAACGATTTTGGAAGGCTTTAGTGTTCTCTGGTTCCAAGAGGCAACATAGAAGTTTCCACGTGTCTTTGAGTCCCAGATTTCCCTCCATGCGGTTGCAAATCTGGCCCCACTGCTGACGGGTTAAGCTGCATGTGTCTCGATCTTTTTTACTAAGGCCGCTAGCCTTAGTTTTGGAGGTGTATTGTGTTTGTTTTTGAGCGACCTTTTTTGCATACTGGAGTGTGCTTCCCACACGTGAAGAAGTCTGCTGTCCACCATGTCCGTTTCCGGATGGCTGGGGACTTGGGATGTGGCATTTCCGACGTCCTTCGTGAGCGTATGCAACCATGTTGAAAGATGTTCTATCTCAGCAGGGTATTCCTTCCGAAGATTCCTGAATTTGTCTCAATCTGTGATTGTAAGTTGTCGTTTTACAGAGGGGGTGATTGAATTCAGTACGAAGGTTGTTTGAATGATGTAGTGATAGCTGCCTAGGGAGATCTGCATGTTGATCCACTGACATTGTGCGATGTTTTTGGTAATTGTGTGATCTGGGGTGGTGGTTAGCTGCACGCTGTTTCCTATGCGCGTGTGCTGTTGTGTATCGTTAACGAGGGTTAGGCCCTCATTTTGCATTAATGTCCAGGGTTGTGATCCATTTCTGCAGTTGTGCTTGTAGCCCCAACTTATGTGTCTCGCGTTAAAATCTCCTAGAATTATTAGCGGGTTTTTCGCGCTGATCTTTAACGCTTTTCTAATGACGGCGAGGAGGCGGGCTCCGCTGCTTTTTGGGGCGCTGTACGTGTTGAGGATGAATAAGCTAGAGCTTCGTCTAGTTTTTGGAAGGGGCTCTATCAAGTGGTAGTCTATATTTTCTTGTTAGAATCGGAGATCTGCAGCGGTGTAGGCTCTATGGGCAAGGGTGGCTATCCGCGGGGTGGTGCATGTGTTTGGTTGTTGAGGGTGTAGTTGAGGAGTTTTGCAGAGGTTTGCGTCTCCTGCAACGCGATTACCGCTGGGATCTCCGCTTCGGAGAGTGATTGTATGTAGAGCTGCAGGTTGCTGCGTTTAGAGCGGTAACCTCTGCAGTTCCACTGCCACACTCTAAGTTCCTTGCGTGTTGCTTCCATCATGAACTAGCTTAGCGGGGGCGATTCGGTTGAATGTGGGTTGGGTGGAGGAGAGTTTGTCTAGGCTGCTTTGATGGTGAGCAATGATACCATCTTGTGCACTCATCTTTTGCTCGAGCGATGCCAGGCGGCTATTGACTCTTGCACAAGTTTTGGTTTCCTCGGACATGTCTTCTATCTTTTGTTCGAGGATATTAATAGCCCTAAAGGTTGTCTCGAGGGACATTGCGCTATCGGCTGTGGTAGAGGTCGGTTCCTTAGCCTTGCGTTTCACGGGGAGGCATTGTGTGGGGGAGCTTGGTGTGCTGGCCACTGGTGTAGGAGTAGGTATATCTCTGAGGATATCCATCTTTTCTAGGGTGGTTTATTTTTGCATTAGTAGTTGAAGCTGCTTGCTAAGGTTCTCGATTTGTTGGATTTGTTGCTGGATTTGCTTGTTCTGTTTTTCTAGCTGTGTCTTTAGCTGGTTATTCTCCCGGACCAAGGAGGGAGATCGCGGGCTCCAACTCACCTGTTTTTCGGACGCTTGGCCTCCGCTGCCCAGGGTTGGGAAGGACGTTAAGCTGTTCCTTGTTCCTTTCGGTGGAGTAGAGTTGTTCCTCGTTCCAGACTTAGATCTGGAGCGGGAGTTGGCGCGGCCTCTCGAGTTAGACCGCTGCCGGCTTCGTGACTGTCGGTGGGTCGACGACTGCTCCCCCTCCGTTTCTTTGGTAGAGTTGGCGGTGGTGCCTGGTTTCTTGTTGCCCAGGCGGTTGTAGCGAACCTTGCATTCGTTTCAAGCCGTAAAGTGTGATCCGTTGCACAGGATGCATTTGACGTCGCACGTGGGTGGCTCGGCTGGTGGATGATTCTCCCCACATCTGCAGCAGAGATTTTGGCGAGGATCCGAACACACGTCGCTACGATGTCCGGGCTTCCGGCAGTTGAAGCATGCTTCGGCTTTCGCCAAGAAGGGGTAGCAGTTGTAGATCGCCCCGCAGAATTTGAGTTGCCCGGGGACCTTCTTGGTGTTGATGAAAGTGACAAGGATCGACTTCGTCTTGCCCAGTTGCCTCGCGTCGGAAATGGTGTAGAAATCACTCTTGTTGTAGGTTTGGAGGTCGTAGACGATCTCTCCTGCCTGCTGGTTATAGATGGCGTTGTAGAGTACGCCTCGGATGGCGTTGTCCGGTTGAGCTATGTAAGCTTTCACCGGGAACGTCGTGTCCCCGACGAGTAGGGAGGTGATCTGCACGTAGCGCGCCGTGCGCTCTTCTGAAGGCGTACTCACAGTGAACGAGTTGTTGCGGGTATTTATACGGATGATGTCCTGTTGACGTACAGCTTCCACGGGGAGATTCAATATGGTGCACAGAAAGGAGAGCAGGAAGCCCCCGTTGTGCTGGCGAAGGTCTAGGCCTCCGTTGGGTCGGAATATAACTTTCAGGTCTAGGGTAGGCAATTTCGGTAGCGGAGCCTGGCGATTGAGTTTAGGTAGAGTGGGCGAAGACGACTTGCGTTTTTGGGGCTGGGCCGGTGTGGCGAGACTGCCGGGTGGCGAAGACTTGGGTAGCCAGGCCGTGGCAGAGACGGCTTGCTTGGACGAGAACGAAGCTGGGTGCGCTAGCTTGCGGGCCGTAAATGCCGGGGTCCATCTCGGATCGGTAGCAGACTCTTGGGGCGTGATGTCTTCGCCTTCAACTTGGTAAGCCATGCTGCTGCAGGCACGCTCGACGTCGAGAGAGGACATGGCGGTGCACGAATCGTGTAGATAGGCCTGGGCTAGGCCAAGGCGTTCCGTGGTCGAGCTATGCCTGGCTCGAGGACAAGCGAGGCGTCCGCCCCGCGTTCGGAGCAATACTGGAAAATTTAACGCAAAAGTCGGGCTCAAAAGTCCCGAGACGTGGATGAAAACGATGTGCAACAACTTTACGAACAGACTGCAGCAGCTTTTAGGTCATGGGTCCTTGAAAAACCGCACAAAAGAGTAGAAAATTCCGGAGCCGACGCGACACACGTTCGCTCGCTCTAATGGCCACCTGGCAGTCTCCTGTAATTCTCTCGTAGTGACACAGAGAAGGGCTCTGCATGCATTGGTTTGGAGGTCATGGGTCCTTGAAAAACCGCACAAAAGAGTGGAAAATTCCGGAGGCGACGCGACACACGTTCGCTCGCTCTAATGGCCACCTGGCGGTCCCCTGTAATTCTCTCGTAGTGACACAGAGAAGGGCTCTGCATGCATTGGCGTGGGCAAAGTT
The DNA here is from genome assembly GCF_055824585.1 of Amblyomma mixtum. Classification (NCBI taxonomy): domain Eukaryota; kingdom Metazoa; phylum Arthropoda; class Arachnida; order Ixodida; family Ixodidae; genus Amblyomma; species Amblyomma mixtum. The sequence goes on from NC_143012.1 coordinate 88,523,841, forward strand.
GCGGCAGAAACACGGCACTGGAGCAATACCCTTTGGCGTTTACAACATTGCTGCAGAGACGTGGCACTAGAGCACAGGCCACCGGCGTACATTACAAGTATATTGACAATGACGATGAAGAAGTTGGAGGCGCGCATAACTGGCCCCCTGGTTGAGTGGACACCTCAATCGCGCTTTCAGATGCGCGGTGATGGTGTCCACGTGCGAAAAACTGCGATTTCGCACAATATTTCATGCTTAGCAATCCTAAAGCGCCTGCATTTTTTTCCCTAGGTCTCCATTTGCGGCCCCGTTGCTCTCAACCCTGCTCTGGGGGTTCATTCTTCACTATTTGTAAATCACTCGGTTTAGTACGTATCTTATTTCTCAGTCAACCTCCCTATCACAAAAATTTTAAGCTATTTTTATATTGTTCTATATATTGCTCCCTTGGATAGCCCTAAAAAAAGCAGACGCATGTTGACGTGCGTGGTCTCTAATTGGCATCTGAAAACATTCCTCTGAGGTAGAGAAGTCACAGAACAAAGTACTGGAATGCAGCAACAAGGAAACTGGCCAAAATTCAGGGGGAACTTTGACTGTCTAAAGTGGGTAGAGGCGGAAGCGTTTTCCGTACCACCTTCGCTGTTTCTGTGGCCCTGGTGGTGTCACATATATTTGAGTACTAATTACTAAGTGATGGCAAATCACTAATTGTTAATTACTGATTAATGCCTGCATACTAATTAACTGCTAATTAATGACGCTTAAGCTTCGCCTTTAGGAGTGGAACGCGACAGCGCGTTGTAGCGCTGCCAGGCAGTCCACGGAACGCCACCACCCGTTCGGCGCGATGCCTTGCCCTTTGAACGCAACGCTTTTTGAGGAAAGGAAATGGCGCAGTAATTCTCTGTCATCTCGGTGGACACCTGAACCGCACCGTAGAGGAAGGGAGGTGGGAGTGAAAGAAGATAGATAAAGAGGAGCCGTAAAGACGAAAATGAAAATTATATTTGAGGAAAGGAAATTACGCACTAACTGTCTCACATATCTCGGTGGACACTCGTCAAAATTCTGGGGGACACATTTTGACCTAAAGTGTGGTCACTGATGTGTGGTTAAGATGTTAAGCTTCGCCCCTAAGAGTGGAACGCGACAGCGTCTTGCAACGCTGCCAAGGAGTCCATAGAACGCCATCGGCCATTCGGTTCTACGCCTAGCTCGTCGGTAAATTGGCTTTTGAAGAAAGGAAATGTATGTGTGTGTCATTTGTCGGTGGACACCTAAACCTCGCCGGAAGGGAATGGAGGAGGATGAGAGTGAGTGAAGACACCGTATTCACTAGACGCGCCTTTGTTCATGTTCATGCGTGGAGAATTTTGAAAGCACGGTCTGGAATATACCCTGGCTCAATATTGCGGCAGGCGCCCCTGGAGTCCGTAATAATGACTCGGGACTGGATTTGCGGCGGCCAGTGCAATGGCGATCTTTTCCGCAAATGTGATGTTTGGGGCACGGAAAGTAAGGCCCTGAACTGTATTGTTTTGGTGGATGACGGCCGCCGTGTACCAACCCTCATGGTGTGGGCCGGCCGCATCCACATAGAAGACACCTGGCATATGGCCATATTGTTGAGAAATAGCCTCCGCCCGCGCGAGACGGCGACCATCATGGGTGTCTGCAGTCATGTTCTTCGGAAGGGGTCGCACCTGGAGTGCAAAGCGCCAGGCTTCAGGGATGCGAACCCGTTCTTCTGTATGTGTTGAGTAGGATATGTGTAAGCGGGTCAGAAGGCGGCTCCCCGCAGGTCTTTTGCTTAGGCGCAAGTATTGATTGTTAAGATGAGCTTCTCGTAACTCCCCAAATGTGTTGGTCATCCCCAGACCGAGGAGACGCTTGTTGGACGTCGTTATGGGGAGGTCGAGCGCTCTCTTATTAATCTTGCGGAGAACTACTTCTAAGGCATTCTCATCGCATTTGCGTAGGTGGAGGTAGGGAGCCGAATATAAAATCCGGCTGGTCACGAATGCATTGGCCAGCCGCAGGGCATCTTTGCATCGTAGCCCCCCCCCTTTTATTGGACACCCGGCTGAGCATCCGACCCACCTGGTCCCCCACCTTACGTAGCTTGTTTAGGGTAGTGTCTATCTTGCGCCTATGATGAATGAGGGTATCTGTTCTCGCTTCGGCGAGCGCGGCTTCGGCCGCATATCTGTTTTTTGAGCCGCGTCCGTTCCGGCGGACGCAGTTGTTGCTGCGACGCGCGTCTTTTCTTTCCTTTTCTCTTTCCTCTGATCTTTTGACTCTCCTCTATCTGCACGAGGCAGTGGTGTTGGCTTGGCTCGAGCCAGTAGCAGGCCCGTGCAATTTCCTTTTCATCCTTCTCTCAGTCACAACAACAACAACATGATGAATGAAAAGCCCCAGTACCCGGATCTCCTCGTGTTCAGGTATCGGTCCGCTAAGTAGGGAAAGGGCAATTTTGGTTGTGCACTTTGAGTTGGGGCGTATGTGCACAAATTCAGATTTGCTCGGGGAGCATTCAAGACCACAGCGACGAGCGTATTCGTCCACAATAGCTGCCGCTTGTTGCAGGTTGGTCTCGATGTCTCCAACCGATTGTTGTGTTGCCCAGAGGGGTATGTCGTCCGCATACAGAGCGTGTTGCACATCGGCGACCTCTGCCAGCTGGGTAGGGAGCTTCATCATGGCCAGATTAAATAGTAATGGCGAGAGGACAGCTCCCTGTGGGGTCCCTCGTGTGCCAAGTTGATATGGGCCATATTCTGTGTATTGCAGCCGGATATAGGATTGGCGATCTGTAAGGAATTGTTTGATATAATTGAAAGTATTGCGCCCACAATCTGTTTGCGACAAGTGGGATAGGATGATCTCGTGGGTCACATTGTCGAAAGCCCCCAGCAGGTCAGTGCGACGACTACTTTATCATTGCTGGGGTGCTCGACGGGGTCGAGAATCTCCTTGTGAAGTTGCAACAGGAGATCTTGTGCTGACCGGTGTGGGCGGAAACCGTACATGGTGTCTGCGAAAATGTTTTGCTGTTCCAGGAAAGCCGACAGTCTGTCGCGGACCATAGTCTCCATCAGCTTCCCAACACACGAAGTGAGGGAGATGGGCCGGAGGTTGTCGGTGTTAATGGCTTTACCTGGCTTGGGAATGAAAGTTACTAGTGCCGTTTTCCAATCTATTGGGAGTGGTGTGCCTCCAATCCAGATAGTGTTGAAGTAATCGAAGAGAGTTTCGTAGGCGAGATCTGGGAGGTTGGCAATAAGCTTTACCGTCACCTTGTCCCGGCCTGGTGCTGTACCTCGCTTCATTTTAGCCAGGGCTGCTTTTAGGTCATGGTGCTGGAACGGTTGATCCAAATCCGCGTTCTCGGAACCTGCATACGAGTACGCCTGACCACGGGGATCCTGGTGTATACTCAAATATTTGTCGCGGAGCGCATCGGCCAGTTTGGCCGTGTCTCCAGTGAAGTTATGTATAGCCCTTTGAAGCTGTTTTTGTGTCTCAGTACGGGTTTGTGCCGGATCAATAAGGGCGCGGAAGAGGCGCCACGTACTTTGACTCGACATTTGCCGAGCTGCAGTGTTGCATCGGTGCACCCAATTGGAATCGGCGAGTTGGGCCGCGTATTGTGCCGCCTGTTGGGTGATATCCGCGATGCGAATTTTGAGTTTCCGATTGTGTTTTTGACGGCGCCAGCGGCGGACTAGGCTGTGTCGTGCCTCCCAGAGGTGGAGGAGGTGGTTATCCACCGCCGGGCTCGCCTCTGAGAGTTGAACATTTTGCTCGACTGATTTCAAGTGGGATACTAGGTGTTGGGACCACGTTGAGTATCCTTGGTCCATTATCGATTGAAAATTGGTGTAGGTGCTCCTAAATTTGGTCCAGTCGGGTAGTTTTGCATTGGCCTGTGGTCTTGTGAGTGGCTTGGTATGGATTGTAGTGGTAATTATGCAGTGGTCGCTACCGAGGGATTCCTCGGTGTTCCTCCAATCTGCATAGCGAATATTTTTCGTAAAGGTGAGGTCCGGACACGTATCGCGTGTAACGGAGTTACCTATACGAGTGGGTTGCGCGGGATCCGTGTGAAGAGTAAGGCCCAGTGTGGAAACAAGCTCCGCCAACTTGCGTCCGCGTTTCTCTTCACGTGTGTACCCCCATAAGGTGCTAGGAGCATTAAAGTCCCCAACGATTATGAGGGGATCCCGATTCGCGACCTTCAAAGCCCGGCTGAAGATATCTGCGAATGTAACATTTGGTAGCTTTGGGGGACAGTAAATGTTGAGTATGTGCAATGACGGGTCCTGTTTGCGTAGCGGAAGGATCGTCACCATAACATAGGAGAAATTAGCGCTAAGATCCAGGTCAACCTGGGAGGCCGTGTAATTTTCATGTACGCAGAGGCAGCTCTGCGCATCCTGCTGGTACACCGTGTAACTGGCAAGGGTGGCGCCATTTCCTGGCTCCTGAAGGGCCACCACAGCAGGTAATTCTGGGAAAGTTGTAAGGAAAAGGCGTAGATCGGCTCGCTTTGTGCGTGCCTTGAATCCGCGACAGTTCCACTGTACAATTTGAATAGGGATCGAATTGCTTCGCGGATGCTTCCTATTTCTAGGGGCGCCCGCCATGATCAAGGGTAGAGTTGTGAGTTTGGAGAGAGGAGGCTTGAGAGCCAGTGGCTCCAAAGAGAGGAGCGTTCTCTATACTGAGGATGGCACAGGGGACCTCTTCTTCTTCTCCGGCGATTCGACGCCTAGACGCTTTGAGCTGCCGGCCTGCGAAGGTTTTGAGCAGGCCAGCGCGCTTGGGAGCGCGGGTGAGTTGAGCGAACTGAGCGGTTATGAGGTTTGGGATAGAGGCCGCAAGGTGGCTAATTTTGTTGAGTGCCGCCGTAAGTGTGGCATTGATTTGCGCTTCCAATGCGGATATTCTGTTGTTAACTTGAGTTTCGAGCGCGCTCACTCTCGCCTCGAGTGCCGTGAGGGCATGCGCAGCCCGTCCTGAAGGGGTTGCATCGCTTTCCATTGCCTCTGCTGCGGGTGAGGCAGATGTGTGGTTGGGGGAATTTTGCCGGGCCTCCGCTATTGCGAGGCGCTTTTGAAAATTTGCAACCTGCTCGCGCAGAGCAGATATTTCTTTTTGTTCGGCAGGGATTGGCCGTGGTTGGGATTGGGAAGGGGGATTGAAGGGAGAAGCTGCCCTGCCCGCGCCGCTCACCTGGGAGTGTTGCTTGACAACGTTTGCCCACGTCTTGGAGCCGCCGTTCTGGGGAGGTCCGAGGGGCTTCGCTGCACCGGCTTGAGGCGGCGGTGGCGCAGCTGGAGGTTTCCCCTGGCTCCCGGTAGAGGAATTCACAGGCTGGTCCATGTCTTGGTCGGCAGCCTTGGCCTTCAGCTTGTCCGGGCGACGCTTGCCACGCTTGCGTCGGTTCCGCTTCGATTTACGCCCGCGCTCGGCATGCGGGGGCTGGATAGCGCGATATTTAGCCGTACACGCAGGGCCCCCCGTGGCATGGGCCCCGCCGCACACTGAACACTTTGGGTTGCACTGGTGAGGGGCCCGCACCCCCTCAACGAGTAGAGCCTGCTGTCCGCACAGGCCACACCGGTCCAGCCTCGGGCCGGGGCAGGCGTCCACGCGGTGGCCGACCACACCGCAATGTCGGCAGGCTGGAATGGTTCGCTGGTAAGGCCTAACTTGTACAAGCTCCGAGTCGTAGTGCACGAAACGTGGCTTCTCTGTTCCGGCGAAAGTCAGTCTTGCTTTGTTGGATGTCCCAAATTTTCGCACTTCCACGATGGTGCCGTAGCGCCATTGGAGCCTAGTATGGAGCGACTCCGTAGTTTCAGAGTTACGGACGGTAATGACGCCGTAGCAGACGTCCTTGCCGTCTTTGCGCAGGTGCCCCACAAGGGGGACCCTCCCGTCAAGTCCATTAAGTTCAAATTCGCCGATGATACGGTCGGCTAGCTCAGGTTTCGCAGTCTGAACAATAATGAGGTTTTGTTCTCTTACCGGTATTATGGTAAGGTCTGTTGCGGGTTGCGTGCCCAGGAGAGCCGTGAACGCCCGGCCGTAGCCGGTCTCCTGGAAAGTCTCGTACAACGAGACGCGGGTCCGGGGCTTGATGACGACGACGTAGTCGTCTGGAGCAGGCTTGGGAATAACAGGCGGTTTCCACTTCGTGAGCAGTCGCCGACTGCGGCCCGCCGCGCGCGGGGCGGGTGACTGCTGGTTTCCGGCGTGAACGCCGGCCGCGTCTACGGACGCCGGCTTTAAGGCTTGGTCTTGCGCTCGGCGCAGCACTGCGGCGTTCAACGCGGCGCTGCGAAATCTTGCCGAATCTGGGCCTCTGGTTGCCGCTGGGGTAACCGTTGCCGAAACTGGGCCTTCGGTTGCCGCTGGGTTAACCGTTGTCCAGTGCATGTTTTCGGGGTCGTAGCCTCGGCAGAAGATTTTGCGTAGCAGCCATACTGGCGTCAGTGGCCAGAGGCCCCGATGTCTCAGAGGCGAAGCTGAACGTCTTTACCACACATCACTGACACAAGCAGCAAACCCGCGCGTAAGGCTTCCGCCTCACCGCACTTTAGGTCAACAAAGTGCCCCCTGAATATTTTTTTCCAAGATTGATCTCGAGAAAGCCTATTATCTGGTCTCGCTGCAGCCTGCAGACATCCCTGAGACAGACAATGTAACATCTTTTGGCCTCTTCGAGTGCGTCCTCATGCCTTTTTGTCTGCGGAACTGTGCTCAGAAATTCCAACTCTTCATCAACGAGTTTACTCGTGGCCTGCGTTTTGTGTTCGCCTACCTGATCTGCTGGACGCCAGTTCCTCGTCTGAAGAACACGTTGAACACCTGAGCCTGGTCTTTTCACGCCTCGAAGAACACGGTCTCGTCATCAATTTGGCTAAATGCGTTTTCGAGTCGGTTCGGAAGCTCCGAGAGTTTCTCGGCCTCTTGAACTTCCACACACGTATCCTGTCTTGAATTACACTCATTACCCTGCCCATCATCCATCTCCTAAATCGTCACGCGGTCCTCGTACTCCGTTTGAGTAGAAGTCAGCCGCCGAGGCTGCTAAGCGCACCCTTGCCAAAGGTAATCTACTCATGCGCCCACTGGCAGACGCCCCGTTGCGTCTCGTCACCGATGACCCCTGTGTAGCTCATGGCGCCTTTCTGCAACATGTTCACCACGACTTCTGGTGCCCACTGGGTTTCCTCTCCCAGAAAATCAAGGCCGCAGAAAGGTGCTATAGTACGTTCGGGCGTGAGTTCCTCGCTGTCTACCTCGCATTCAGCACTTCCGCCGCACCTTGGAAGGAGCCGTTTTTCATGTGCTTATGGACTGTTTTATATGGTTATGTGCTTGCATTTCGTAAGAATCAGAGCTCATAAAACCGCACGAGAAACAAGACACCTGAGGTTTGTTTGTGACTTTACGGTGGACATCCGATACAACGAAGGGCCCGTGAACAGCGCCGCCGAGTCGATTCCCCGTATCAATGCTCTTGCATCAGGCGCGCTGGAATTCGCAGCGCTGGCTCCAGCACAGAAGTTAGACAGCGAGCTTCAAGCCCTCCAGGCCTCCTCTGGCTACCTATTTTTGTCGCCAGCGGCTATGCCCTTCTGGTCGGGCAGTATCGTGGGCGAGGTCTCCAGTGGTTCTCCAAGTCCTTTTGTTCCCACCGCCTTCCACCGCCATGTCTTCGAACAGCTGCACAACGCTAGCCATCCTGGTATTCGTGCTATGCAGCGGCTCATGACGTCTAGGTTCGTCTCGCCTGACGTCAACCGAGATGTGCGTCGTCGGGCTCGTGAGCGCTTGCACTGCCAGCGTGCTAAAACAACGCGCCACAGGATGTCGCCTTACCACCTTTTCTTCTCTGCCGACTGCTGTCACATCGGCATTTGACACGCCGACATTGCCGGCCGTCTTCGCCCATCAAGAGGTTTCCGCTACATCCATACCTGTATCGACCGCCACACATGGTGGCCCGAAGCCTTTCCACTGCCTTAGATCACGGCGTCTACTGTGGCGTCATCATCATCATCATCATCAGCCTGACTACTCCCACTGCAGGACAAAGACCTCTCCCATGTCTCTCTAATTAACCCTGCCCTTTGCCAGTTGCGGCCACCATATCCACGCGCACTTCGTAATCTCATCCGCCCACCTAACTTTCTGTACATTGGCGCACACTTCGTTAAGTGGATGAATATCCCTCCTCGGCTGCCCCAGGGTAGTCGCGATGGACCGTGGCCACCAGTTCGAGTGCGCCTTGATTCGCACCCTGACCTCTCTGGTTGACATGCGCCGTATTCACGCAAACGCATATCATTCCTTCGCAAAAGGGCACGACTGGACGTTTGCACCGGCAGCTAAAGGCCGCCCTAGTTGCACGCGAAGTTCGCACTTCTTGGCCCGATTACCTGCCACTACTTCTCTTGGCTTTCGATAAGAATCTAAGGAAGACCTCCAGTGCACGATGGACGAGCTGGTCTACGGGCCTGCTCTCCGTTTGCCAGCCGAGTTGTTCGTTTCTGCGGGAACCGAGGCCATCTCTCCGCCTACTTAGGTCGAGCAACTATGCCTGCTCCTCTGGCGCCTGTACACGGCGATCTACTCGCGAAGACATCGTCACCAGAGAATTCGTCACGCCCAGACTTGCCTTCGTGCGGCGGGACAACGTCAAACCTTCACTGACATCCCCTTAGAATGGGCATTAGGCCATCTGTCAGTGCATTAAGAAGGCTGTGTAGCTGGCCACTGACGCCCGAGAATAGGTCGTCGTTATGGACCAAGTGACACGTGCATACATGGAGCATGTTTCTCTTTCGACCCCCCCCAGAAATATTTCAATTTTCAATTTTTTCAATTTCAATTTATTTTCCAATGTACACATGGTGAGGGCTGAGGGAAAAAACCCAGAAATTTTGGCTTCACGTGCCCCTCGGCCCCTACATTGCAGGGCAGCGGGTAACATAAATGTTTTAAACAAGTAGCATCTCAAAATGCAAACAATAGTTATCAAAAATGGTTTTGCGTATTATTAGAAAAATGACAAGGAAAGAAGTGTACAACAAAAAATGGTAACAAAAAAAGGAAACGAAAAATACACGTCATCCAACAACAGGAATTCGGTTACTGAAATCAGGTCAACACTATACGGAAACGAAACAGATAAAGAAGCAGTGAAGGGATAAAGAAGCAATGAATCTATAAAGTGGCACATACATCGTGTATAACTTGGCGGCATGCACGTGAAAGATCAACTTGTGCAGTTTCAAACTTATTTAGAAGACAGGGCAACGTGTTTGCTAGACTATGTGTACCATATATTGTGCGGCAGGTTGGAATATGCCACAGTTCGCTGTGTCTGCTAGGATAAACTTGTACATTTAGTGAAAGGCCTGCCGTATCACGCAAGTAATTTATATTTTGTTTTATGTTCTTCTTGTATCTTTCAGCTAGGCTAACATTATACATTTCAGATACTTTTATGGCATTGAACTCGTGGGATAAATCGCATGTGTTTATATGAGAACCGACATTAAGTACGGCACGGAGAGCCTTCTTCTGTAAAACATAAATCTTATTTTAATTGGTACCTGTAGTTGTTCCCCAAACTAAATGCGCATAGTTCACTTAGGACATAAAGAGCGAATTATATAGGAGAAGTTTAACTTTGCATGGAAGTAAGTGACGATGCCGGTTAATGATACCTGTGACACGAGAAAGCTTACTGATGACAGCGTTAACATGATTGTCCCAGCTTAGCCGGCTGTTGAAATGAACCCCTAATATCTTAATATTATCTACAACCTCGATCGTTTCCAAACCTAGCTTAAGATCGCATGGTAGAATAACGTTTTTATTTTTTGGTTTCAACATAATTGCCTTAGTTTTAGTTACATTCACTGATGGACTCGATCCGGGCTGTCAACAAGCATGTCTCCTGGTTGTTGTTACTTCCTTAAACTCTTGGTGATGATGATGATGTCGGGCGTAATGACACATAACCACAGCGGGTGATCGGCCAGGGTGCGTAGAGGATACAAACGCACTCTTGTACAAGAAGTGGAGGAATTGAATTATTTTGTCTTAGACTACTGCCCTGCTGACTGCCATTCTTCTTCTCCTTCCACTCTGCGGGAAACGGGAGTGGGCGGGCGGGGGGGGGGGGAGCTGTCATCGGCTGTAATGACGATTTCAGCATCGCATTTCTTTTTCGCTGCTGTCCATGCTACAGTCACCCGTTCATTTACCCTGGGTATTTTACTTCATTGTACGTAAAAAACTAACGTCTACAGACCGAACTAAACGAACATCATTTTGTTCTTAACAGCTATTAGGCATATCGCTCACCCAGAGGTACTTACTGAAAAGTACACCTTATTAAATATAACTACATTCTACCAGATGGAGCACGAAATTAGGTTACGGAATTTAACCTTCAACACATGTAACCAGGGGTACGGTCCATTTTAAAACCTCCTAGACAGAACTCAACTGCATGTACAGATTGTCACGGGGCTTATTTGAATGCCTCCGTATATCCCAATAAAAAGAGAACTTTTGGGCTCCCATTTCGAGAACTTTTAAGTGCCTCCCAAGAAAGCCTCAAACCTCTACTACACACTTCGGCAACACACCGTGCGCTCTGAGAGCCTTTCATGATGGTAGTCGCACAGCGCTGCTGTAATATACACGGGGTTTCGTTCACCGCAATTTGTGAAGAGTTTGAGCGTTCAGCTCATTCCTAGCTGACAACGATTCCGGTTTGCCTTTCTTCATCTAACCCCGTATGTACATGGGAGCGCCGATGCAGAAAGAACACGACCCCAAATAAACTGGCAAAATTGTTTCTCCTTGAGAACTCTTGCAAAGAATAGCACAAAGACTAACAGCAAGCCACGTTCGTTCTTTTCAGAAGAAACTTAGGGAATTAAACTGCTCCTTGGCAGGGCAGTCATTCTCGTCGGAGCCGTCCGGGCAGTCCTTTCGGTGGTCACAGCGAGAGTGGCCAGGAATACAAAGGCGTCCAGAACCACACGCAAACTCGTCACCCGAGCAGCCACGGCTACCTTTTGCGCCGCAGTTCATCTCGTCGCTGCGATCATTGCAGTCGTATCGGCCGTCACACTTCCACTGCTTCGAAATACATGTCCCGTTGTCGCATCTGAAGTAATTCCCTTTACATTCCAGCGCCATCTTTCGGCAGGAGTCCGGTTCGTCGGAGCCGTCCTCGCAGTCTTTGTGTCCGTCGCAGAAGCGCGTTTTGTTGATGCAAACGATGGATCCGTTTCGCGAGACGCATCCGAACTGCTTGCGAGGGCACGCCGCCGTCCTCGTGCAGTTCTCCTCGTCCGACCCAAATGAGCAGTCACTGTTGCCGTCCTTGCACGAGGACTTACCCCCCTGACAGAGCATACGGAATGTACAGTTCTGCTCGTCCGAGCCGTCTGAGCAGTCGCGCTCACCGTCGCAACGCCAAGTGTCTTTAATGCAGCGGCCGTTGAACACGCACGTGAACTCATATTTCGAACACTTCTCTACGTGGGTGCAATTCAGTTCGTCAGAACCATCTGCACAGTCGTTGTCACCGTCGCAGTGCCAATCATTCCTGACGCATCTGCTGCGGTCATTGCACGGCCACTTACCCGCCTCACAGCGCAATTCGGGTGTACAGTTCTGCTCGTCCGAGCCGTCTGGACAGTTGCGGTCACCGTCGCAAAGATATTTTTTCCAGAGGCAGTAGCTGTTGTCTTTGCATGCGAACTCATCTTTGCTGCAGCTAATTTGGGTAGGACAATTCAACTCGTCCGAGCCATCTGTGCAGTCATTGTCACCGTCGCACCGCAAAGTGTCTTTAATGCAGCGGCCATTGACTACGCACGGGAAGTGATCTTTCGAACACGCCTCTACGGAGGTGCAGTTCTGCTCGTCCGACCCATCTGTGCAGTCGCGGTCACCGTCGCACAGCCAACGTTCCCTGATGCATTTGCTGTTGTCTTTGCACCGGATCCTGCCTCCCTCACAGCGTATTGGAGATGTACAGTTCAGCTCGTCCGAAGCGTCTTTACAGTCACGGCGACCGTCGCACCACCACGTTTTCCGGATGCACCTGCTATTGTCTTTGCACGGCAGCTCTTCATTGCCACAGCTTGGTGCAGACGTACAGTTCTCCTCGTCCCCTCCGTCTGAACAGTCTCGGTAGCCGTCGCACAGCATATTTTCCACGATGCAGTAGCTGTTGTCTTTGCACGGAAACTGAAATTTTCCACACCGTAATCCGGATGTACAGTCCTGCTCGTCCGAGCCGTCTGAACAGTCGCGGTAACCATCGCAGCGCCAAGCGCCTTTAATGCAGCGGCCGTTGTCCACGCACGTGAACTTATCGTGCGAACATTTATTTAGAGAGGTGCAGTTCTCCTCGTCCGACCAATCTGAGCAATCGGGGTCACCGTCGCACCACCAATTTTTGTCGACGCACTCGGATTTGTCTTTGCAGGGGATCTCAAATGCCCGACAGGATGCACAGTTCTTCTCGTCCGAGCCATCTGAGCAGTGGAGTTCACCGTCGCAGCGCCTGTTGGGATAAATGCAACGCGAGCCGTTGTCGCACACGAACCCAACTTTCAAACATCTATGTCCGGAGCTGCAATTCTCTTCGTCCCACCCATCTAAGCAGTCGGGTCTGCCGTTGCACAGGTCCCATTTATGGATGCATTCCCAGCTGTCTTTGCACGGTAGCTGCCAAACCGAACAGCGCGGTCGGTATCTGCAGTTCCGCTCGTCCGAGCCGTCTAAGCAGTCGCGAATGCCGTCGCAGCGCCAAAGGTAACTAAGGCAGCGGCCATTGTCGCACCCGAACTCATGGTTCAAACATTTGGATGGAATTTCACAATCCTGCTCGTCCGACCCATCTAAGCAGTCACGTTCACCGTCGCAAAGCCAACTTTTCCTGATGCATTCGCTGTTGTCTTTACAGATGAATTCTCCGCGTCCACAGTTGTCCCCGTACATACAGTTGTCCTCGTCCGAGCCGTCTATGCAGTCACGATCACCGTCGCATCGCCAATACATGTTAATGCAGCGGCGGTTGTCCACGCACATGAAATGAGGCCAGTTACAAATCTGTAATGAAGTGCAATTCTCCTCGTCCGACCCATCTGAGCAGTCGCGATCACCGTCGCACAGCCAAGTTTTCGAGATGCACTTGCTATTGTCTTTGCACGGCAGCCTACCATATTCACAGCGTATCCGAGACGTACAGTTCTCCTCGTCCCAACCGTCTGAGCAGTCTCGGTAACCGTCACACAGCATATTTTCAATGATGCAGCTGCTGTTGTCTTTGCATGGGAAGTGAAATTTTCCACAGCGTAGTCCGGATTTACAGTCCCTCTCGTCCGAGCCGTCTGAACAGTCGCGGTAACCATCGCAGCGCCAAGCGCCTTTAATGCAGCGGCCGTTGTCCACGCACGTGAACTTACCGTGCGAACATTTCCTTAGGGAGGTGCAATTCCGCTCGTCCGACCAATCTGAGCAGTCCGGGTCACCGTCGCACCACCAATTTTCCCTGATGCACTTGCTGTTGTCTTTGCATCGGATCTCACCTACCCCACATAGTGTACAGTTCTCCTCGTCCGAGTGGTCATAGCAGTCGCGATTACCGTCGCAGCGCCCGCTGTCATTAATGCACTCGCCATCTCGACACATGAAGAGACCTTTCGAACATGGCGTCATGGGAGTGCAATGCTTCTCGTCCCACCCATTTGAGCAGTCGGGTTTGCCGTCGCAGAGCAAATCTTTATAGATGCATTCCGGGGTGTCCTTGCACGGCAACATACTTCCCTCGCAACGCATTCGGAATGTACAGTTCTGCTCGTCCGAGCCGTCTAAGCAGTCGCGAATACCGTCGCAGCGCCAATAGTAGTTGAGGCAGCGGCCGTTGTCGCACCTGAACTCATGTTGCGAACATTCCTTTAGAGATGTGCAATTAAGCTCGTCCGACCAATCTAAGCAGTCGCGGTCCCCGTCACACAGGTAAGTTTTAGAGATGCATTTGCTGTTGTCTTTGCACTGGAACTCATCTCTCTCACAGGGATAGAGGGATGTACAGTTCTGCTCGTCCGAGCCGTCTAAGCAGTCGCGCTCACCGTCGCAGCGCCAGTAGTGGTGAATGCAGCGACCGTTGTCCACGCACGTGAATTCATCTGTCGTGCACTTCATTACGGAGCAGTTCTGCTCGTCCCACCCATCTTTGCAGTCGCGGTAACCGTTACACAGATCAGTTTTATAGATGCAATTGCTGTTGTCGTAGCACGGGATATCTGAGTCGGAACACCGTATTCGGATTGTACAGTCCTTCTCGTCCGAGCCGTCTAAGCAGTCGCGAGTTCCGTCGCACATCCAATTTTTCTTGATGCATTTGCTGTAATCTTTGCAAGGTACGGTACCTGCCACACAGCTTAGTTTCGCTGTACAGTTCCTCTCGTCCGATCCGTCGGCGCAGTCCCGCTCACCGTCACATCGCAGCGTGGCCGGAATGCATGGCCCAACTTCTCTGCACATGTACTCGCCTTCATAACACGTCGTCTTGTTGGTGCAGATATATTCGTCCGACCCGTCGCTGCAGTGCTTCGTTCCGTCACAGACATGCGCCCAGGCGACGCACTGGTATAGTACCCTGCACTCGAACTGCTTCCCTGTGCAGTGGGGAAAGATTTGGGCAGCGCTTGGAACGACATGTGAAGTTCCAGATGCGAGGATGGCGGTCAGGAATAGCAGTGTCGAAGTAAACCGGAGGGATGTTGAAACCGCCCACAGCTCAGCTTTCATGATGTTCACGATGCAATGCCCACCAACTGCGGGGAAAATACAAAGGTCAAGTTCAGAAAGTCATGCGAATGAAGAGTACTCACGCGTTGAGGTCCCTGGTCGAATTCTCCCCGGCCTGCGCTGATAAGTGGCTCAACGAAGTGGCTGCTTCTGTATGGGACTGGATGTGCCGAGGGCTGTTCTCTTTGTGGCTAATGCTTAATCCCTCTGGCGAGGAATGCCATCAAAAGGGATCTGAGGATGTGCATTTCTTGATATGAAGCTAATCCTGATAAACGTCGGCACTTGAGATAACCGGCTGATCAAAGGCCGTTAGCCGGGAACGTATTTTTGATCTGCCGCCCCAGCAGGAAGTCGTACGGTTCAGGCCGATATGGAACGAGCCTCGCGCCGGAAGTGTCCGCTTTTCAATTTCTTCAACGCTGAATGAAGATCCTGTTCTTGACAGCGGTCGGGCGGTAGCTCATCGAAACAATTCTTTATATCTGCGCCAAATTCCACTGTAATTGTAATATTATCGAGTTGGACGATATTGTACGACATGTATTTGGGTGTGGTGCTGAGGAGGAAGACGAAGACTTTGTTCTCACGAGAACGCTGCCATTTTATTTGCCATTTTTCTTTGAGGCGAACCAACCAACCAACGCTGCCTTCACGTCTGTGTAGACTTTTCGGGATTTGTGCCGTAACCAGGAGGCGCCGGTCCCTTTTCCACACGGCGATGGAAGTGGAGGCTCAAGGGCCTCCCATGAAACCCGGTGGGTTGGCAGCGGTCGTCCATAGAAAACGCCCCTACAACGTTATGTTGGCAGCATCCAGGCCACCGCTGTTGCTGGGCCGCTAGTGATGACTCCTCAATCGGCGATGGGTTCGTATGGGTCCTCATCAAGAAGGGCAATAGGAAACTGCGCCGACGTGGACAGTCGTTCGCACCAAGCAAGGCTATGATCGTCACGGCGCGAGGTCCCCCAACACACACACTCTTGTTTGTTCCAGAGACGCCAAAAGACAACCTCAGCCTCCTTAACAGACAAGCCACGTCCATGTTCCTTGAAGACCTCGGCCCTGGAGGGATTAAAGACGTCAGAGTCCACCTCTACGATAACATAATCGTCCTCGATGCAACGGTGTGGAGCGCACTGCAAAGTTTGACCAGCGTAAAGAACCTCGACAGCATTGCGTGTGATCCCATGTCCTCCAAGACAGCGGAACAACTGCCGGCGTCATTTACAACGTCGACAAGGCGATCGCTGACGCTGATGATTTCTCTTTCATTATCAAGTCAACGTTCAACAGCATTTCATTAATAGAAGTTCAATGACTTCCGAAAACTAAATGTGTCAAGCTAACCTTGAAGAGCGACTGCATAACATCGTATGCGAAAGCTGGGCATTTTATACACCTGGTTCAGCCTTCCGTGCGCGAGTACGCGAAAGACAGCAGAGGAACGCGCTTCACGACTCGAAAAGCGCCGCAGATAACGCAACTGACCAGGCTTAGCCAGAGCTGAACAACGCCTAATTTTTTCTTCTCCACCTCCTCTTCGAGCTAAAGTTCATGGAGGTGAACCAAGGGCCTTCAGATAGCGAGGAAAAATTACGAGGAACTTTAGCGGCTGAAGTGGTGAAAGGCGAAAGCCTGAGTGCTGCATTCTGCTACGCGATTGTTCCCTGCACATTTTGTTGGTGCATTAATTAACTGCCAATTAATGACGCTTAAGCTTCGCCTTTAGGAGTGGAACGCGACAGCGTGTTGTAGCGCTGCCACGGAGTCCAAGGAGCGCCACCACCCGTTTGGCGCGATGCGTTGCACTTTGAACACAACGCATTTTGAGGAAAGGAAATGGGGCTGTAATTCTCTGTCACCTCGGTGGACACCTGAGCCGCACTGTACAGGAATGGAGGAAGTGTGACTGAAAGAAGAAAGAGGGGCCGTAAGAAAGAAAAGGAAAATTGTATTTGAGGAAATGAAATTACGCATTAACTGTCTCACATATCTCAGTAGACACCATTAGAAAATTGTATTTGAGGAAAGGAAGTTGCGCAGTAACTGTCTCACATATTACGGTGGACACCCGTCAAAATTTGCGCGCGGTGACGTCACGTACGACAATTTGGACCAATCTGAAACGCGGACAAATACGCCTCGCACGTCGGTAAATTGGTTTTTGGGGAAAGTAAATGTATCTGTCTCTCATATCTCGGTGGACACCTAAACCTCGCCGTAACGGGAAGGGAGAAAGATGGGAGTGAACGAAGACACCGTATTCACTAGACGCACCTTTGTTTATTCCAAACCATCGAGCTGGCATGGCGGAGTGGGCGAGGAAGAGGAAGAAGCCGTTCTGTGCGGCTGTGCATCAACATGCTCCTTGCTGGAAACAGCGCATCGGCCGTTGGCCGAGGTCTTCCGACGTCTCAGGACACTAGGGACTCGTACAAAGTTGTCCTTCCCCGATTGCCTAGCGGTAATGTTGTCCTTAATACCGTTTTCCTGCATGCTGACCTTAAGGGTCACCCGGCCGTACCGAGCACCTGACTTCCGTGACGCACTCGCACAGATATTGGATCTCCGGGAAATTTTGTGCATTGGTCAATACCAAAATGAGCCACGTGCTGATGGTTACCTGCGAGAGTAGTTCTTCCAAACAGAAGCTTGTTAACAAAGCGGAGTTTCCTGTAAAAGGACTGAGGTCCATGGTGTTCTACCCGGATACTAAGAACGTCAAGGTTAAGCTCCTTTGGCTTCCCCGCTATATGGAGCAGCGGAGGATTGTGGAAGCATTAGAGCCTTATGGCACGATTCAGTCTGTGGAGCGTGAAAAGTGGCGGTGCCCAGGGATGGAACATATGGAAACGGCGAACCGTGAAATCTCCCTCACACTCAAGGATGGAGTGTCAGCAAGCACAATTCCACACACACAATGTTTATGGCGTGCAGACATTAGTCCTTATCCCAGGGAGACCTCCACTGTGCCTCCTCTGTAGCCGGGTTGGAAATGTACGGCGCCAGTGTCGCACTCCTCGATGCACCCAGTGCCGACGCTTTGGCCATACTGTGGAGAACTGCGTCTTGAGTTACGCTAACAGGCTGCGTCAAGGCCAGTGGTCACGGGAAGATGACGGGGCATCAAAACACATAATGGATGTGTCTGAGGTTGTCGACGCGACCGGAGAACTAAGTCGTGAGCATCGAATAGATAAGGAACAGAAGGCTTCAACACCTCAAATCAACACGGAATCTGAAGCGACTGGCCATCTAGCATCCGCGCCTCCAGATCGAAAACCGCCGGACCCGGACCCCCCCCCCCCACCCCCCCCCGTGATTGCTACAGAGACGAAGTTTAACAGAGTACACTGTGGGGCCAGTTGGTCATACGTAATCTGAACGAACAAACGTAGCGTTTAAACAGGACACAGAAAGAACCGCACGAAGATTTTAGGAAGGGGTAAAGATCAATGGCCGAGGAAAATCTTGGTTGTGGTGGTGGTGTAAAACATATATTTATACTATATACAAGAGAGATATTGCTTGGACCCTGCCTGAAGGGCCCGGCTCTCACAATCACTAGGAGGGATCCCTAGTCCGGGACTTCTGTGGCCTCCGCGGCGGCCCGGGCTCTTGTCACCAGGGCTGGTTGGTCCTGGAGAGTTGAGCAGCCGAGCAGGGAAGCCTCCCAGTTCTCTCGGGTGGGGTGGGGGTGGGGTGGGAAAGCAGGATTGGCAGGGCATGCCCACACCATGTGATACGTGTCCGCAAACACTTCCCCACAGTGTGGACACTCGCCCGAAAAGGCCGAATTGAAATGTTTGAGCACTGCCGGGCACAGTACCGTGTTGGTGTAGAGGCGAAGTATCCAACGCTCCTCTGCCTTCTTGAGGCTTTTACAGGGGGTTGGGTATCGGCCGTGAGCATTTTGATACATGAGGGAGATCCCCCGAAAAGTAGCAGCCGGATTAAAGTCAGTAGCCGGATCAGGCGGCGAGAGAGGCGATGCCCGGTGGTTAAGCGCGCGGGCGGTAGTGTCCGCTACCTTATTTCCCTCTATCCCCGCATGTGCTGGGGCCCAGATGATGGTGCGCCGGTTTGGGAAATCCCGGTACTCACATCTGTGTAAAATTTGGAAGGCACGATCTGGAATTTGGCCCTGTTCAAAATTGCGGCAAGCTCCCCTTGAGTCGGTGATAATGACTCGGGACGCTGGATCCGCAGCTGCAAGTGCGGTAGCAACTTCCTCCGCGAATGTAGTGTTGTGGGCACGGAAGGTGAGGCCCTGAACTGGGTTGGTTTGGTGGACAACGGCAGCCGTGTAAAAACCCCCATGGTGTGGACCGGTCGCGTCCGTGTAAAACACCCCTGGTCGAGGACCATACTGCTTGGAAATGGCCTCCGCTAAGTATCACAACGCGGTAGTGACACGTGCATTAGCACACCATCTATTTATCTAATGGAAAAAGAAACAAACTTTCTAAGACGCACTTAATGTTTGTAAACAGTCTTCATGACTGGTGGCTATTCCTCGCCTTTTCGTCTCTTTTCCTTTACCGGATTTTTCTAGATTATCACAGTTTTGTCATTCTTTCAAGTTTGCGCATGCGTGTCTTTGCTCGAGAAGGGATGTGTCTTTCGTTTATCGATTTCATTCAGTTGTAAGTTGTAGCCCCGTCCTGTCCTCTTCTTTCTGTGTCCTGTTTAAACGCTACGTTTGTTCGTTCAGATTATGCTACAAAGACTGCTGTGCTTGCGGCACAGGAACACCTCGTCGCCACAGGACAACGTCCGGTTATGCCTCCTGTGGAGTCAGTCGAGGCGATACAGCCAGTGAATGCTCGCCGATCCACCTCTGTTGCTGATTCTGCTTCGTCGTTGGAGGGTAACGGTGAGCCGTGTGTGGAGTCGATCTCTGGCGTGTCCGGTTCTCTGTCGGCTGTCGGTGTGGCAGCGATTGATGTGCTCCCCTCGGGTTCGTGGGCCGAGGCCTTGGCTGTCTCAGAGGAAGACACGGACAGCACCGCACCTTTGAAACGTCCAGCAGATGCTGACGAGGTGTGTATCGATGGCGCTGACCACAAGGCACAATGTGTAGAGGCCACGGGAAGGGCGGCGTGAAAGAGGAAGGCGATGTCTGCCCAAGAGGCCGCCAATTTGGAGGCGGGCCACCCCATTCAAGGGGACGGCGTTTGTTAGGACTGGCACCAAAAATGGCGAGCGACGCAGCATATCAAGTCGCTACCGTTAACGTTAGGGGTATGCGTAATCGTAGGAGGCAGCAGCAGATACGGCATCTCTTAAAGAAATGGAGCGTGCGTGTAGCCGCTATCCAGGAAACAAAGTTGTCCTCTGATGAAGAGACAGAAGCTGCTCTCGAGCCTTTTTTGTCGGAATACAGCATTATTGTTAGCCACGCGAGAGGCTTATCCGGAGGTTGTATGCTATTCCTGGGGAACACGCTAAAAATGACAGCCATGTCTTATTGCATATATGACGAGGGGCGACTAATATGCTGTGATCTCACAATTTCAGGTGTACAGTGGCGGATTATTTGTGTCTACGCCCCCATAAAGCAGCGCGATAGAAGGCTTTTCTTTCTGTCATTAGTTGAACATTTGTGCACGGACCGCAAAACTATAAGATTTTAATTGCGTTTGTAGGGATGAGGACCGATCAGTGGTATGTAAGAGATAAGACCCTAGTGCTGCATTACTAACCAATTTGGTTTCTGAATATAATTTTGTGGATGTGGGACAGGAAAAAGGCGACAGTATACATTTCACTCATTTTCAGTTTTCCTCTAATGCTCGCCTTGACAGAATTTACGTTTGTGTACACGCGTTAGCAAGTGTGTTTGGCTACTGGGTGCGGCCCATCTTCTTCAGTGACCACTGTATGGTGTCTCTTCAGATAGGGAGGTACTCTCGGCTGTACTTCACCCTCGATGGGAGTTGTGGAACATGAATAACTGCCTGCTCTCAGACGAAATCTTTCAGCGTGCTGTTCCTACTTGTTTGAAAGACGTATGGTCACGCCGTGATCTGTCCGTTTTTCAAAAGTGGGACTTGTTTAAACAGGAGATCAAAAACTTGGCAATTGATGCCTCAGCAAGAATCGCTTTCCTGAAGAGACATCACCTTCGTGAGCTTGGGCGCACCCTAACGGAGCTACATGAGCTAGAGAGGGTTAGCCCCGGTGCCTATCTCGAAGAGGTTAATAACGCAAAAGCAGAGCTTCAACAATTTGCGACAGAAAGATATAAGGAGGCCTTGATAAGATCTAGGTCCCGAAGGTTTCTTGGCGAGCAACCTTCTCGTCGGGCCCTGAGTGATGAAAGAGAGAATGCTCTTGCGAAGGAAATATTGGAAATTCAGTATGGTGATTGCACATACAGCGATGCGTCTGGTATTCTTGCTGCTCTCTTCGACTATTATCGGAAGGTGTTTCGGAAGGTATCGGAAGGCAGTTGCGAAGATCCAAATCAGGGTTTCGATTACAGTTCCTTACTCGGAAACTTCCCTCGACTTGACGATGAGAAATGTGCTATAGTGAAGGGACCTATCACTTTTGGGTGAAATTCAATCAGCCATTTCTGCCCTGCAGAGCCAGAAATCTCCTGGGCCAGATGGTATTACTAGCGAATAATATAAAACATTTTCGCCTTGCCTAGTGCCTGTTTTGATGGAAGTTTTCCAAGCATCTTATGATGTGGGTGTCCTGCCTCCCACTTTCTATTCTGTGCACACAATATTAATTCCCAAAAGCATAAAGATGCTAATCGGTTGAAAACTGTTGAGGGATATCGTCCAATTTCTCTCTGCAATGTTGATTACCAAATTTTTGCCAAGGTTCTTTCCAGTCGTCCGCAGCTCGTCATTATGGACTTGATAGGTTCGCATCAGGTCTGTGGTATTAGAGGTCGCAGTATTCAAACACATATCCATGTTGCACGTTCAGTATTAGCGACAGTATCAGATGAGACAGGCCAAGTGGGTCTGATTCAAATTGACTTGGCGAAGGCGTTTGATAAAGTTCGGCACAATTTCTTGTTCGCGGTCTTGGAGTATGCGAATATTGGTGACGTCTTGCTCAAAGGCATAAGGCTGTGCTATAAGAACTCCTATACAAGGGTTATTGTTAATCAGGAGCTAACGAAACCAATGCCACTAGAAGCATCTGTTCGTCAAGGATGTCCACTGTCTCCATTGTTGTTTGCCCTATACCTGGAACCCCTCTGTCTCAGTATTATTAACAGCGCAGCTATCCGCGGTTTCTCTCTGCCTCAATGTGAAGTTTTGGCCTACGCTGATGATGTCGCCCTCTTTTGTTCTGACAAAAAGAGTGTACTTAAAGCTCTAAACTTGGCTAAACAGTTCTGCGATGTATCAGGCGCAGCTCTTAATTAGAGAAATCTAAAGGCTTTTGGTTGGGTTATTGGGGAACTAGGCCAAGGCAGTTCGGTGGCATATGCTGTGACTGTAGCCCTCTTGAGTACCTAGGCGTTCCGCTGCACCAAATTCGCAACAGTACAGCCTACTGGGATTCAAAAATTGTAACTCTACGGCGGCAAACACAGGCTTGGATGGGTAGGGAATTCTCAGTGTTTGCGATGGCACAGTTCTGTAACATATTTTTGTTTGCAAAGCTCGCGTATGTCCTTCAAGTCCTGCATTGTGCGTGGAGGAAGGTGCAAGCAATACACAAAATATTTGCAACATTCGAGTGGCGCTCTCAATGGGAGCCCATGAGGCGTGACAACTTGTTCCTTCCCTTAGAGGGTGGGGGAGTGGGCCTTGTTCACCTGTTCGTGCATCAACTTGTTTCCCGTTATTTCTTTTTCAAATCGGCAAACCACTCGTTTCTGTTAGCTGTGCTCATTAGGCGGCTTAGTTTTCATTTGCCTTACTTATTCGCACCCACTGTGCAGGCTCGTGAGGGGACTTTGTGGGGATTCCTTAAGGAGGTTGCTGACACTTTCAATTTCCTCACTGTGGGCTTCTCTTTAAATTTCCTGTATAGCCTCTCGAGAAAACAGATGACCCAGGCTCTCACTGAGTCCTTGTTCCCTACACCATTGTATCGGAGGCCTTATCTGGGGTCTTTGGACATCAGTGTTCTAAAGCGTGTTAGGCGGATGTGCATTCAGGCAGCCGCTAAAACGTTCTTTTTCAAACTACATTCAGCGACGCTGCCTGTCAAGACATTTCTTAGTGACAAGGGGATGTTTGTACCCTGGAATGTGAATTGCCGTCTATGTAACGTGCCTGAGACAATTGATCATTGCTTCATCCTGTGCCGTGATGCCATGTTCTTTTGGGACATACTACAACGAACTCTTTTGAAGGACATTGAAATTACACCATACACTAAGATTTCTGCCTGTTGGCAAAAACTCTGTTGTGCCTTATGTTCTGTTTGTGTTGATGGGACTATTCAGTCTTTGGAAAAGCCGTATGATGGACAGACATGCCGAGCCACCAAGATCGTCCAAATCTGTGTTTCGTGAACAGTGTGCTTTGGTGAGGAGTGTATATGCTACACGCGAAGAACCTCCAAGCTGGCTACCATGCCCAGATGCATGTGTGTGCCTCCCTGAATTTTGATGTTTTGATGGGGATGCAGTGTTGAGTTAGGGCTATGGCGGGCTCCTATTAAGCAGCCTGGTAACTTGAGACGCGAACCAGTCTGATTGAAGTTTTCCTCCTTTCTACGGAAGTACTTCCATGCAATAAAGAAGAAAAAGAGCTGGCATGGCGGAGTGGTAGCGTGCTCGACTCGCACTCCGGAGACCGGGGTTCGATTCCCAAGCTCGGCCATTTCTTACTCGGTTTTATTTATTTATCTGCTCTGACTAGAAAGGTTAATTAGACTAATTGGTTAAGTAAGCAATTAACTAAACTCAGTCAAACTTACTTGGAGCATCACTATACGGTCCATTTAATTGGTTGCATGGCTAGTAGCCAAAGTACAATTGGCCCCATTTGAAATTCGCGCACTGCGACGTCACGACCGTTTCCACCAATTGAAAAGCGTGACATTTCTGTCGACAGCTCCTGCTCACAACGATGAGGCATTAAAGGCTTGCGCCTTAAAACACGTAATCGATTAGCCCCAAAACCGCGTTGCTTCTTAGCGAATAAAGGAATAAAGGAGAACCTAGTGTATGCGTTACCTTACGACTGTATGCTAATGGGTAGGTGTCTCACTAGATGGGGAGGAAAAATATAAATTATAAAATTAAATTTTCCGCTCCCAAAGCACCTAAACAGTCTCAAGTGCCTCCGTACTTTTTCTCTCTGACCGCCTAGTGGCTGTAAACTTCTTCCGTATATTTTTTAATACATGACAACCGAGTAGTCAGTTATGGGTTTACCTTATTTTGGCAGAACAATAGCTGAATCAGCAAAACATAAAAATGCTGTCACCTGAACTGCAACAAGGGCACAAGTCAGCCAAATGGTGCACTGCAGTTGCTTCGGACCGCAGGCAGGTGAAAAGCAATCTTTCATATTTCTGCAAGCGTAAAGGTTGTTTTTAATCGCTAACATTGTGAAAAATTTTGATTCTGCTTCGTGCCCTCGGGTAACAATGTCCGCGCTCAGCCCTGCAAAGTGCGCCCGCGATGGTGAAAATGAAGTTCTCGGGCATCACAACCCGCTTTCCTCCATATGAGATTTAAGGGGCCGTACATCCGGGTGAGAGAACAAGAATAACACGCATGTTTCCTAACAGGTTCCGTTCTTTCAGCGGGCGTGCATCCTGCTTGCACAAACGGTAATCGAAAAAAGCTACTAAGCGCAGTTTACGCTCCGTCGCAAGATTAAGGTTTCCTGGCACGAGCATTATACGGGGCGTCTTGACGACCGAGGGGACACGAGGGCCGACGTATCGCGAGTGGAAATAAATTATCCGAGAAAGCGGAACATGATCGCGCTCGGGCTCCGAACCTGCGTCGTCTGCTACGCACGCGGCCCCAAGGGCCGCAGACGAATCCTCGCTCGGCGACAGGGAGCGCTTGAGTGTGTTAGAAAAAAAGAAAAAGCCACGCCACAATTTCGTATTAAGGCGGAAGCCTTTAATGCCTCATCGTTGTAAGCAGGAGTTGTCGACAGAAATGTCACGCTTTTCAGTTTGTCGAAACGGTCGTGATGTCACAGTGCGCGAATTTCAAACGGGCCAATTGTACTTTGGCTAGTAACCATGCAACCAATTTAAAGGGATCGCAGAGTGATGCTCCAAGTAAGTTAATTGCTTAATCACCCAATTAGCCTAATTAACCTTTCTTATCAGGCCAGATAAATAAACAAAACCGAGTAGGAAATTGGTTGACAACGGGAATCAAAGCCCGGTCTGCGGAGTGCGAGACGAGCATGCTAACCACTCCGCCATGCCAGCTCGATGGTTCGGAATGAACAAAGGCGCGTCTAGTGAATACGGTGTCTTCATTCACTCCCATCTCCCTCTTTTCCCGTTATGGCGAGGTTCACGTGTCCACCGAGGTTTGCGAGACAGATACATATCCTTTCCTCCAAACCCAATTTACGGACGAGCAAGGCGTAGAACGGAACGGGCGATGGCGTTCTGTGGACTCCCTTACAGCGTGGCAAGAAGCTTTCGCGTTTCACTCTTAGAGGCGAAGCCTAACATCTTAACAACGCATCAGTGACACAAGCAGCAACACCGCGCTTAACGCTTTCGCCTCACCGCACTTTAGGTCAAAGTGCCCCCCTGAATTTTTCCACAGGCGTTCGCGTCGAGAGACGCTGAATAACGTTTCCCGCTGGAGGAATAAACAAATGTGTATAACAAGGGGATAGTTCGGTAGGTTGAACACAGAGGAGCCGCAAGGCGTACGTAACAACGACGAAGGTAAATAGGGCTTTCAATCGTGGAGAACAGAAACCCAAGAAATGACATTTGGAGGTGGGGGATGGAGGCAGGAGGGAGTGGATATGCGTGGTGGTGGTGGAAAACATTTATATACAGATACACTTAAAAAGGTTATGTACGAGCTGTCCCAGAGGGGGCCGGCCCATACAAGTTCTAGGTGGAGGTCCCTAGTTCGGGACCCCAGTGGCGTTGGCCGCCGCCCGGGCTCGCGCGACCAAGGCCCGTTGGGCTTGCAGGTCAGAGCAGCCGAGCAGGGTCGCCTCCCAGTCCTCCCGGGTTAGGTTGGGGTGAGGGGAGAGAGCAGGGTTGGAGCGGCAGGCCCACACCATGTGGTAGATATCCGAAGACTTCTCCGCACAGTGAGCACAGCTGCCCGAGAAAGAAGGGTCGATGTGTTTGAGAGCTGCCGGGCACAGCAAAGTATTAGTATACAGGTGAAGGAGAAGCCGCTCCTCCGCCTTTGAGGGGCCTTTACACGGGCGGGGATAAAGACCATGGCCAAATTGATAAAGTAAAACAATGTCTTTTCAGGTGGAAGCTGGAGCGAATTCGAGTTCCTGATCGTCGGGGTCGGAGGGGAATGTCCGGTGAGAGAGCGCGCGGGCGGCGGCGTCAGCTGCCTCATTTTCCTCAAGGCCCATGCGAGCGGGAGCTCAAACGATACGCCGGTGAGCGGTGTGTCCGATGTAGACGCTGTTTTGGAGAATGCGGTAGGCTAGGTACGGTACCCAGCCCTGCTCGACGTTCCGACAGGACCCTCGCGAGTCCGAAATAATTGTTTTTGAAGTCGGATCAGATGCAGCCAATGCAATGGCGACCTCCTCCGCGTGTGTTATGTCAAGGGCTCGGAAAGAAAGGCCGTTCACTGTTTTGGATTGGTGCACGACTGCGGAATTGTACCATCCCCGATAGTGGGGGCCGGAGGCATCAACGTAGAATACGCCGGGTTTCGATCCATAGTGGCGGGCCAGGGCTTCCGCCCGTGCAAGGCGCCGGCCATTATGGCCATCACGGTTCATGTTCGTGGGAAGAGGGCACACGTGGAGGGCGCATCTCCACTGGGATGGAATACGTACGCGCTCTTCCATGAGACTGGTGTGTTGGGTGTGTAGTCGGGCAAGGAGGCGGGGACCCGACGATGTATTCGGGAGACGTGTGTATTGGTTGGTCAAGTGAGCCTCCCGGAGCTCCTGAAATGTGTCCACCATGCCCAGCACCAGGAGGCGCTTGTTGGAGGTGTTCACTGGGAGGATCAGAGCCCGCTAAATAATTTTGCGGAGGATGACTTCGAGTGAATTCTCGTCTTGCTTCCGCAGGTGGAAGTCGAATATAGAATTCGTCTGGTTACAAATGCATGCGCCAGCCGCAAGGCGTCCTTACATCGTAACCCCCCGCGCTTGTTAGAAACCCGGCGGACCAAGCAGCTCACCTGGTACCCCACCTGACTGAGTTTGGCCAATGTTGTTTCTGACCGTCTGTCTTGATATATAAAGTGCCCTAGTACCCAGACTTCAGCATTTTCAGGGATCGGACCTGTCTCAAGAGACGATGAAATTTTGGCTGTGGGCTTTGGTGAGGGGCGTATGTGCACAAATTCAGACTTTTGGGTGGTTTTCTGGAGGCCGCAGCGGCGAGCATAACGGTCCACTATGGTCGCCGCCTCTTACAGGTTGGCCACAATGTCTCCGAGGGAACCCTGTGTGGCCCACAGGGTAATAAGAACGGTAATCTGGGTAGTTGGTAGGAATTCATACTGAAAACTGCGCAAAAAACGAAGACACAGGGTGATGTCATCGGCGTACCGCGCATGCTGCACACCGGCCACATCGCCCATCTGGGCCGGTAGGTGATTCATAACCAGATTGAATAACAGGGAAGAGAGCACCGCGCCCTGTGCCGTACCCCTTGTTCCTGAAAGAAAACGGTCATGTTCCTTATCCTGGATTCGAATGTAAGATTGTCTGTCGGTCAAAAATTGCCGAATGAATTGAAAGGCGTTTCTGCCGCACTTAATTTGGGAGAGGTGGGCGAGAATGATCTCGTGGGTAACGTTGTAGAATGTTCCCTCCAAATCCAAGGCGAGTACGCCCTTGTCATTGTGGCGGCATTCGACGGGGTCAAGAACAGCCCGATTGAGTTGTAGCAGGACATCCTATGCAGATCTGTGTGGGCGAAACCCGAACACGGTGTCTGCGAAAAGGTGTTTGGATTACATGAACTAGGACCACCTGTCGCGTACCATCGTCTCCATGAGTTTGCCCACACAGGATGTTAGAGAAATGGGGCGGAGGTTGTCCGTATTGATGGCCTTGCCAGCTTTAGGGATGAAGGTGACCAGGGCGGTCTTCCAGTCGATGGGGAGTTGCACTTCCCCAAGCCAAATTGAGTTAATGTAATTCAATAAAACCGCTAAGCCGGGTCAGGGAAGTTGGCTAACAGTTGGACTAATTTTGTCCCGACCCGGAGCGGGGCCACGTTTCATTTTTGCCAGGGCCGCCCTCAGGTCATGGAGGTGGAACGGTGGATCCATCTTAACGTTCTCAGAGCCTGGATAAGAGTACGCCGGCCCGCGGGGGTCCTGGGTGGTGCACAAGTACTGGTCCCTGAGCTTGTGCGCCAACTGAGTTATGTTGACCTGAAAGCTGTGTATTGCTCTTTTGATGTGTTTTTGAGTTTCCGTGCGTGTTTGCGTTGGATCAGTTATTGCGCGAAAGAGTCCCCACGTGTTCCGGCTTGACATTTGCCACGCGGCCGTATTGCATCGGGCCAATCAGTTGGAGTCGGTGAGTTGGGCCGCATACTCAGCCGCTCGTTGAGAGAGCTCGGCGATGCGAGCTCTAAGTTTCCGGTTGTGCTTTTGCCGGCGCCGCCGACGGACGACGCAATGCCGGGCCTCCCACAGGTGGAGCAGGTGGTTGTCCACGTCCGAGACCACCTCTGAAAGCTGAATTTGAGTTTCGGAGGAGCGAAGGCCAGAGACCAATTGTTCTGACCAAGTCTGGTAGGCTTGCTCATGTATGGCTGTCGCAGAGCTATAATTCTGCTTGAACATTGTCCAATCTGGGAGTCGAGCTTGTGTTGTTGGTCGCGCGAAAGGATGGGTCCTAATCGTAGTGTTCAAGAGTCAGTGGTCGCTGCCGTGGGTTTCATCGGTGTTGGTCCAGTCTGCATACTGATTGCTGCGGGTGAAGGTCAAGTCCGGACATGTATCCCTAGTCACGGAGTGGCCTATAGGAGTTGAGTGGACTGGGTCGGTGTGAAGAGTGAGGCCCAGAGTTAAACGCAGGCTCCGCCAACGTGCGTCCCCGCTTCTCATCACGGCAGTAACCCCACATCCGAGCGGGAGCGTTGAAATCGCCCGCAGTCAGGAGGGGTTCCCGACCCGCAACTCTCAGCGCCCGGCTAAAGAGGTCCGCGAATGATATCTTCGGCAATTTCCGATTGCGGTATACATTTAGTATGTGTAACGGTGAATCCTGCTTGCGGAGTGGGAGGAGGGTCACCTTTACATCGGAGTATTCAAGTTGCATGTCTATGTCGATCTGGTTGACGGTATAATTTCTATGGACGGATACACAAGACGAGGGGTCCTGCTGGAACGTCGTATAATTTGTTAGTGCGGCGCTTTCCCTGTCTCTTGGAGAGCAACCACGGCTGACAAATGCTCAAAGGTTGAAAGGAAAAGCCGGAGGTCGGCCCGCTTGGAACGGGACCGAAGCCCCCGACAGTTCCATTTAGTAATCGTAATGAGCAATCGTATGCGTGGAGACGTGATCGCCAGCAATATTCACTTCGTGCGATCTTGTTTCCGAGGTTCGTGCTTGCATGGCCTCCGAGACAATAAACACTCCTACCGAGGCAGCCTTCGATTCACTATGATTATGTACTGGGATGCCTTCGATGGGCGTTCTGTTCTTGCGGCATAACAGAAAATCCGCGCTGTGTTGAAAAAGAAAAAATATCGACAAGGCATTGTTTTTCTGTCTTAAGTGGAAATTCTTTTGGGTAATGCACTCTTCTACAGGGGTACTATTAACTTTGCATTGCCGCACCATAGTAGGGAGTCGCACGTACGTAGCAAACGCAAGGTTTTGTTAATACACGCACAAGTTTTTGCTGATTGGCTGGAAGGGCGCTATTATTAATAAACAAGGCAATCACACGATGTCACGATAGCATACATCAAAAGCTGATTTGCTAGAAAGAAACCAAATCTCGTAGGCAAGCAAGTGATACCAAGGTCGTACTTCGCCCTGTGCTAGTTGGCACTTTTTAGTAACTTACACGTTCAGTGCTAAGGGCTGGGACAAATAGGACACAACACATGACTAGTGCCAGTCAGGTGTTGGGTGTTATGTGTTCCCCTCCTTAGCAGTAAACATTTCAGTTAGCATGAAATTATGTTTTGATGCCACAGAACCCACGCTGATATAGAGTAAAGAAACCAATCGTCGTTTTTGAACACTTCGTCAAGTGATGCATGACCGTCATAGAGGGAATGACTATTCGTAAGAGAAAAAACAAACTTTGACCGTAAAGCGACGCGATACGAAGGTATGACATTGCATATCTATCATTTATTTCGAAGAAACCCTTGCCTCTGGTCGCTTATTGTCTTGTGATGCTACGCCGTCAAAGATAATTCGGTTACTGACAGCCGTAACGCCTCCAGCCGCACCGTGAATCATCGCAGAAGGCAGAGCTGCATGCCGTGCTTTCTAAACTGCCTGTTGCGCCAACTTATCTAATTTTCGAAGACGTCCAAGCAAGCTACGTAGCGTCATTGTGCGCTGTGTTGTATGGCATGACCGAAACTGCGCTGCAGTCGCTGGATCGAAATAACATCATCGTCATCAGCCAGACCGAAAAGCTAAAAAATCATAAGGACATCTTCGCTATTACTCATGGTCTAAAGCTCTGTCCGCGACTTTGCAGCAAATTGGCGTCATTTAATCGGGACCAATGATTCCTGCTTGATGATTTTGCTCCAAGTTCGGCACTTTGTGGTATTCCATTGTGTGTTGAACCGTACTCGCACTTTCATTTTGTACCCATACAACATTAGCTGCATCTACCGCAGACAACCTTATCCGGTAGGGACAGGGCACCTCCACTAATATCGGCGCATGTGTTTTTGTTTCAGAGCCAAAGCCTCAATGTACAACTTCCCGTTTCGATGTGGATGAGGCAATGGACTTTAATGCCTTAGAAGGTCAAGCTGATCTCAACTGCGTGGTCATATGGCCCAATCTATGGTAGTATGACAACGTGATCATATGACCATGACCAATGAATACCTGACTTTGATCTTAGACCTTGACCCTTGACCGCTTCCTTAGAGCTCGACTTGGACCTTGGCATTTTATTTGAGACAATGGGCACCACATTGACAATGACCTTCATTGACTCCCAAGGTAAAACCGAACTCAACTGCTTGGTTGTATGGCCCAAGCTATGGTAGTATGACCGCATGATCATAAGACTATGACCATTAGGTACCTGAATTTGATGTTTGACTTTAACCCTTGACCTTGAGTTTCGATTTGAGACAGTGGACATCACTTACCACAGAGTTTTCACCTCTGAGTTACCCAGCCTCTAAGTGGAAGCTATTACTTTACAGAGCGTAAAACAGCCTTCACCTTAGTCAAGCCACAGCAAGGTGGTGATGAAGAATTTGATTTGCAATAATAAAACGTTTATATCAAACGAACTATGTCTCAACATGCTAAACAATGCTTTCGCTCCTATAACGAGGTTCAAGTCACGTGGTTATCTAGGCGAATACGTGATTAAATGTTAAACCTGATAACGTGGTCAAATCTGTCTGGCTTTATCATCTGGTTATCGTCTAGTTTATCTGTCTGGCTAAATCGTTCATTGTATCCGCCATTAGCAGTCGGGACTGGTTTCCCCACCAGACGGCGCTACGAGGGGATATTGGTTGGGCATCCGTCGAACAACGGGAAGGTAAGAGTAAAATAGTATATGAAGAACGCATGAGGAAATTGGGCGATAACAGGTGGGCAGCTAAGGTATTTAAATATTTATACAGAAAGAGCGTTGACTCACAGTGGCGTAAAAGAACTAGAAAACTAACCAGTAAGTATGCAGGTCATGAGGACGGAAAAAGAAAGAGCATTAAACGACAGGTTAAAAACGCGGAAGTTAAAAATTGGATGAATTCAATGGAAAAGAAACACAGTGTAGAACTATATCGATACTGGAAAAGGCAGATCAGCAAAGAATTTTTCTATGATAACTCAAGGGGCAGTGCCCTACATTTTGAAGCTAGGTCAGGGTGTCTTAGAACGCGCAGCTACAAAACGAAATTTAACGAAGAAAATGACACATGTGCAGTGTGTGGTAGATCTGTGGAAACAATTGAACACCTCATAATCAAATGTGATGGTATCCATCCGGATGTCGATGCAGGCACAGTCACTCTTCCTGTGGCCCTAGGGTTTAAAGATAACAATGGTCATGTAAATAAATCTCCAGTGGAAGTTAGCAAAAAGCGATTGGAGGATTGGTGGCTGAAAAACAGAGATGTGGCATAAGGTTAGAATTGTAGGAAACCGTAGGTAAAGATGATGGCGATTCTTAATGAGAAATTCCAACACAGTAAACAAAAAAATAAAAAAGAAAACCTGAGCATGGTGGCAATTGCCACCACCCCGTTTAAAAGGGGGTGCTCTCGTCCGTCCGTCCGTCCGTCCACCGACCGACCGACCGACCGACCGACCGACCGACCGACCGACCGACCGACCGACCAACCAAATCCAACCAACCAAATCCATCCATCCATCCATCCATCCATCCATCCATCCATCCATCCATCCATCCATCCATCCATCCATCCACCCACCCACCCACCCACCCATCCACCCACCCACCCATCCATCCATCCATCCATCCATCCATCCATCCATCCATCCATCCATCCGTCCGTCCGTCCGTCCGTCCGTCCGTCCATCCATCCATCCATGCATCCATCCATCCATCCATCCATCCATCCATGCATCCATCCATGCATCCATCCATGCATCCATCCATGCATCCATCCATGCATCCATCCATGCATCCATGCATCCATGCATCCATCCATGCATCCATGCATCCATCCATGCATCCATGCATCCATCCATGCATCCATCCATCCATCCATCCATCCATCCATCCATCCATCCATCCATCCATCCATCCATCCATCCATCCATCCATCCATCCATCCATCCAACTGCTGGTAACTACCAGCAGTTGTTCGCTAAACATTTCCTTCACCAGATGAATTTAATAAATTTGAGGCCCCGCTGAAGAATTGCGCACAGAGTGCTCACTGTTCTCGTTATTGTTAAGTTCTGGTTATTGTTAAAGTTATCGGGTCCCGCTTCCATCGCCTACTAAATTACCTAGTTTCTAGTTCTTATACTAATAACTCATGTACGCATCAGTGCATGTCTCTAAATCACTTCACTGAGTCAAAGACAACAACACATTCACTTTGTTCATAATTAAATAGCTTTAAGGCACAAAAACAAACAAGACACATAGGTAGGTGACAGGACGAAGCGCCATCCTGCTTCGTTGTTGACACATAAGCAGGTGACAGGCGCTTCGTCCCGTCACCTACCATTGTGTCTTGTCTGTTTTTTGCGCCTTGAAGCTGTTTAATTATGAACAAAAACCAACTAGCCCAGAAAAAGCGCTCGTAGACGATATTCACTTGGTTCACACTTGTTCAGTTCGAACAAAAAAAGGAGACTTTTGTTGCCTAATAGTAGCGTGCCCACACCTATCTAAATTAACAAATTTTATTTTTAGGTCATTTATTTATTTATTCTTTCCTGCCAATGGGATCACTCGCTGACGGCCAACAAAGCCTACGACGGCACCGCGCTTTTCTGATGCATGGGACCCCTAAGGCAAACGCGTTAAAGCTCGAAGGAGATGGGGCCGCGGTGGGGAGTGAAAGAGGGGGAGCTTACGGCGCGAACAGGTGAGAGAAGTCGCGCTCAGTTTGCGCTGATTCTTGCGTAGTGACTTCTTAAACGCTTTTGCAGACAGCCGTCATGCTGCGAAATACTCTTACGAATTTTTTTTACACAGTCCACAGACTGTCCATAGACTTCTCTCTATAATGTTTACAGACTCTTTATAGACAAATCCAAAGTTCACACCCTAGAATCCCGAAGGAAGGTTAGTCGCCTAATCTTGCTTCATCACTGCCTGCAAGGAAAAATAAAAATTAAGTTGCCTAATTGCGTCAAAGCTCATTGTACGAGAAGAACCAGACAGAAGCAGGGACACTCACTACACAAATTTTCGCCCGCACAAACACATTTAAAGATAGTTACTTCCCTAGAACTGTATCCGAATGGAATTCATTACCTTCTCATATTTTTCTGTCCAGCAATTTTGTAGCAGAGTTGGACCATGATCTCTTCATTTCATGAGTTTGGTTTCTTTTGTGTTGCGATGCCTGTCTCTATCTTCAATTCTGATGGATTGTCTGACTTATTATTTTTTTTCTCTCTATGCATATGCTTGTCATTTTTTGTATTGCAAAATGTTTGAATGTGCCGCTCCTGCTAGGACCATGCATGGTTCGCAGTATTTCAAATAAAACAAATAAAAATATCCTAGAGAACAGTCTAGAGGCAATACAAATCCTCTGGACAGTCTATAGACAATCTTTAGAATTATGGCCATACACTTTTAGCTTACTTTTATCTATAGACAGTCTATAGACTACGACTAGACAAAAATTATCTGTAGGAAGGCAATGGAGTCTATAAGAAGTCAATAGAATGTCCATACACGACTTTTATAAGGGTGGACCGCAACCACCTGCGAAAAAGCGACTGCGGTGGATGCAGTGTTTTATTTTGTTTTTATTTATTTGTAGCTCACAGAACACAAAGAGCATTGGGTGACAGGGGCATATAAAAAAAGAATTTCCCGAAAAACAGACGGTAAACGGACGACCCACAAGGCAAATACACGAGGGAAACCCAAAGTTGACCGAAAACAAAGTAAAAACATCATCTGAAGATGAAAATTCAAAATACATACAAAAGTCAAAAGGCGAATAATCGAAAAAATGATAACCCAGTACAAATGAAACAGTGGTATATCAGAAGAGGGCTTAGTCGGTCTGGTTGGTTCATGTTGAATGGTTCGAAGAAACAGCGCTGACGGACGGGACGGAAGAAGACGAGACAGACACAGGCGCTGTCTCCAGCGCATGTGTCTGTCTCTTCTCCCGTACCGTCCGTCAGCGCTATTTCGTCGTATAACAGAAAAGAAAACATTTACAGAAACTGGAAACGTAGTAGAACATTTACAACGATACTAAAGTGATAAATGCATATACGCCTCCAGGAACGCCTGGACCAGAATGCTGTTTAGCTCCCTCGTCACGGTCTGTTGAACCACCTCGACCGATCAGTGATGTTTCCCCTCGAGCGTCGATTTTATTCTCGGGAATAGAAAAAGTCTGGCAGGGTCAAGTCGAGGCTGTAGGGGGGCTAAGACAGCGTTGCCGCCTTCCCTTATAAAAATTTCTATAGACAGTCCATAGACTGTCTATAGACTTTAGTCTATGAAGTCTATAGACTGTCTATAGACAAATCCTTTAGACTGGTCTATAGACAGTCTATAGATTTATGGCCATACACTTTTAGTAGACTTTTGTCTATAGACAGTCTATAGACAAATGTCTACTGAAAGTCTATAGGTCTATAGGAAGTCTATAGACACATGTCTATAGACAGTCTATAGACGATCTATAGACTTATGGTTATAGATTTCCTATAGAGCTGTCTATAGACACTTGTCTATAGACGGACTATAGACGACCTGTAGACTTATGGCCATAGACTTCCTGTAGATTACTGTCTATAGACAGTCTACAGACAAAAGTCTACTGGTCCAGTAGACATATGTCTATAGACTATCTATAGACATTCCATAGGTGTGTGGCCTGGCAGTGGTATAGACCTTTGTCTATAGACAGTCTATGGACCTCTGTCTACTCAACTATTGGTAGACCATTATCTATAGACTGCCTATAGACTGTCCACAATCATTGAAAAAGGTCACCAGACAGAGTTCACACATGAAACAATCAATATACTTACAAATTTAGTTTATTTCCAAGCTATCCAGGCTGGGAATATGCAATACATGCACCATAAGAATGCACCACAGTAACATAAAAGTTGAAAGTAACAGTCCGGCTGATTTCCTCAGAAGCATTCTTGTGGCCTGTTGTCTGCAGTAAATCATCCGGGCATGTTCATCTGTACAGCACAAAGGAAAAAAATAATGTAAGAGGAACTGAAAAAAAAAATCCCATTCCATGTCGACACATGTGCTTTACAATGCAAGGCATATCCTGGCTATGCCATTCTAGAAAGGCAATCTTGATCTTTTGGTTTGGTTTTATGGGGTTCAAAGACCCAAGGCGACACAGGCTACGAGACGCTGAAGTGAAAGGCTGGGGAATAATTTCGGTCACCTGTGCATAGTACACAGGCCTGTAGCATTTTGCCTCTAATAAAATGCGGCCGCCTAGGCCGGAATCGAACCTGCATCTTTCAGGTCGCCATACGAACATGATAGCCACTGAGCTATCACGCCGGCTCAATCATTTCAGTAAATACACGACAGATTATAAGTGTCGTCATAAAACATTGTAACAAAGACCCCTAATCCCTGGACACTCTACTCTGAATCTAGTACTGATATTGATTTCTGTATGGCAATACTGTTACAGCCAATACTGATCTCTTTATGGCAATCCTTTTACGCTATTTGTAGCAGAAGACTTCGAACAATAGTGCCACATATCTGCATTGACTCGCAAGGAGCTGTTAAGAATGTCACCTCCATAAAATACAGATTCAGTGCACCTTACAGAGGGATCCAAAAAGGAGAATGTTGCAGCATTTATTTTTATGACCGCTATAGAAGAAGCGCTTCAGAATACCCTGCGTGAATTAAGCCTGGTACACCCGGCCAAATTTTTAACTGGCTCGGGTGTTGCATCGCTAAATGCACCTTGTAAAAAAGGTGCCTTTCGGCTACACTGCTGGCGTATTCATGATGTAATTTAACGAGTGAAATGTCATTTCGTGGTTCCTTTTTGTTCATATAATGTTTGAGTGCAGTACTTGCGTGTTTAGATCAACGTTATCAGTACCATTCGTCGGCCACTACGAACAGCTGAAACAAGCGGCATACGCAGCAATGGATCTGGTCCATATGGCCTCATCCTCTGGGTAAAGTATTACTCCTTTCACGGCAGACAAGTCGTTTACCCAGATTAGTGCAAATGCGCTACCAGAACCGTTGCTGCGTATTCCGCTTTTTTCGGCTCTTCGTAGCGGCAGACGATGAATATTTCTGATAACTTTGATCTAAACATGCAACTACTCCACTCAAACATAATATTAACAAAAAGAAACTATGAAATGCCATCTCACGCGTCAAATTACAACATGAATATGCCACCAGTGTAGCCAAAAGGCACTTTTTTACAAGGTGCATTTAGCGATGCAACACCCGAGCCTGTTAAAGATTTGGCCGAGTGTACGTAAGCCGATACTCAAACGGGCACAAGCTATACAAAACCAGCAGGCAGAAGCAACCAGTTCACCACAGATTTGCGCCTATAACTTGAAGCACAAAGACGGAACAGCATACTCGTACATCTGCGCGCGCTCTTAGAAACAAGCGGGTTGCAGCGCTTCCATGCCGCGCTCATTATTCAGAAAACTAATACAGCACACAGAGGCTGCAGCTGCGCCGTTTCAAAAGCAGTCGCGAGGCTGAGACTGCAAATTACTGTCACGACAAAATACCGTCTGAAATTCACTTAGTTTTTCCTTCAAGTGCAGCTCCAACAGCGCAGTAAAGAGGTGTGTTTCTTGCATGGAGGCAGCCTAACCCAACGCTGCTAGAAAAATCAGCGAAAGCATTGAACGTGCTCAAAGTAGGAAGTATTTCAATGAAACAATTAACGCCTTCAACAGGCGCAGCTATAATAACACGAGAGCTTAATTTAATTTTAGGCGCAAATAAGCGGCGAGTCACATCGGCGCTTTCGTAACGTAGCTGTCTGAAATGAGAAACACATACTTTCCCTCTCGCGCAAATGGTATTCGAGAAATCTGTGCACGCGTGAGCGGGATTCATGAACGAACCACTCGGAACGAAATGTAAGCCACCTCTTGTCGAGCCGCAAGCCAGCGGCGGCGGCCAACGGCTCTGATGACAGACACGGACGAATCCATAC
The DNA here is from genome assembly GCF_055824585.1 of Amblyomma mixtum. NCBI lineage: Eukaryota > Metazoa > Arthropoda > Arachnida > Ixodida > Ixodidae > Amblyomma > Amblyomma mixtum. Next base: position 88,561,876 of record NC_143012.1, read on the forward strand.
GTGTGCAACGAAGGGGAGATGGGATGGAGCTCGTGGGTTCTTCGCGGTGTTAGAGCACGCCGGCCATTCGCGCCGGCAACGAATTTTATTCACCCATCACACTACAAGCATTCCTCCAGCGCCGCTTGAATACAACTTTGACAAACGTCTCGCGCTCCAGTCTATAGCGTTACAAGACACCTTTGCTGAAACGTCGGCGTACACGACGCGCACCGAACGAGCGTCCATACGTAGCAAGCAATGCACACCTCAAAAAGAACAGCACTCCATGGTCCAGACAGGCGATAACACAAAGATAAAAAAATAAATGTAATCCACCACTGAACGAGACTGTATGTAAGTACGTTTTCGGATGTGCAAAGTAAATTGAGCTCACACGGCGCTAACTAAAACACAATTCCATTTCGGCCGTTATTCACAGGCTAAACGACATTCTGGCCGCGCATCTACCTTTAAACACGAAAAATCTAGTAGACAGCTCGCGAGGAGCGGCTTATCATCAAGGGCATCGCACAGACTGCCTTTTCGCGCGTTAGTAAAGACAGCGGGACAGAGATAAGCGGCATTAGTCGAGAACCCGATGGCTTCCGCCTTAGAAACGAAGATAGGACGTTTGTAACTGCGCACATAATCTGTTCTGCACACACACATCTGCTTAGAGTGGTTTAGAAGACCAAATTATTAAACTATAAACGTGTAGACTTACCGTAAGCGGACGATGAAGCTGGATTTTGAAGAAAACGTAATCCGCGAAAAACACGCCAACGCCATTGATGCAGCCACGCACAGGGTTGTTTGCAGCCCGAATGATTTTCCGCCGTCTCGCGGTAAAATGGGTAAAACGTGAAACAGAAACCCATTTCACGGTCGTATCTTTATCGCTCGCACTCTTGTCGTGTGCAGCTTGATCTGATATCCAAGACCACAGAAGGAAATTGGTTTATAAGCTTAAATTCTTCGCTTACCCTCTAAAAATCTTATTGTTTTCGTGAAAACAGAACCGAAATCTAACTTCTTGTCGGTATACGCGCCGCATCTCCCACCGAATAGTATGTGGTACAATTCTCAAATAATAATTATAAGGTTGCATAGCATAACGTCTTTTTTGCGTGTGTTCGTGTTTAGAAAACTGATATGCGCCACATCAGCGTGTCATCGGCTCCGAAGCAACAGGTCCAAGGGTAGGAACGAAAAAATACTGGCTTTGTGATTGTTGCGTCGCAGCACTTATTCACGTGAATACAAACTGCAAAGGTAGAAATGGCAGATGTTAATCGCACAGAGGACCAGGCTCTTTGAGATTAATCTAAGATGTGTCTAAGGGATGGGCGCTTCCTTGAATTCTCACACCCGTATTTCCCCCTTTATTTTCAGGACGTTTTAAAGAGAAATGTAGAACCGTTGATGAAATGTTTCTGATTTCAGCGCGTTGGACAGTAACGATCGAAAGATGGAATGGAATTGTGTAGAGCGATTCCTTTAAGGGACAGCGTATTCGTTCGATGTAGTACAGTTTGCGGGCGCCCTTACTTCAAGAACGGCTGCCTTTCCTCGCCTTACTTGTTAGCATTAAATATCTAATTGCATTGACAATGTACGTCATGGTATAACGAAAAGGAGCTTGTCAAGGCTCCTGAAAACAATAAACAGGAGGGTGTTGTAATGGCCTTACGCAATACTTTTTAATTTCCGTAATAGCGAAGGACGTGGGGGACTCCCGACATAGTTGCGGTCACTAGATGCAGGTCCCCTCAACATGCAGTGCAAAAAGAAATTGACATTGTTCTGGACTTAGCTGAAAGTCAGTGTATCGAACATAGTTAGATAAAATTACGATTGTTATAGACTGGTCTATAGGCAGTAGACTATCTATAGTGTACAGTCTATAGACGAAAGGAAATTGAGGTAGTTGTAGACTGTAGTCTATAGAGAGTCTATAGACCGTCTATAGACGAAAGGAAATTGAAGCAGCTATAGACCGTAGTCTATAGAGAGTCTATAGACCGTCTATAGACGAAAAGAAATTGAGGCAGCTATAAACCTTGGTCTATAGAGAGTCTATAGACCATCTATAGACGAAAGGAAATTGAAGCAGTTATAGACTTTAGTCTATAGAGAGTTTATAGACAAAAGAAAATTGAGGCAGCTATAGACCTTAGTCTATAGCGAGTCTATAGACCGTCTATAGACGAAAGGAAACTGAAGCAGTTATAGACTTTAGTCTATAGACAGTCTATAGACAAAAGGAAATTAAGGCAGCTATAGACCTTAGTCTATAGCGAGTCTATAGACCGTCTATAGACGAAAGGAAATTGAAGCAATTATAGGCTTTAGTCTTTGACAGTCTATAGACAAATGGAAATTGAGGCGGCTATAGACCTTAGGCTATAGCGAGTCTATAGACCGTCTATAGACAAAAGGAAATTGAACCAGCTATAGACTTTAGTCTATAAAATGTCTATAGACAGTCTATAGACAAAAGGAAATTGAGGCAGCTATAGACCTTGGTCTATAGAGAGTCTATAGACAGTCTATAGACAAAAGGAAATTGTGGCAGCTATAGACCTTAGTCTATAGAGGGTCTATAGACAGTCTATAGACGAAAGTAAATTAAAGCGGCTATAGACCTTAGTCTATAGAGAGTCTATAGACAAAAGGAAATTGAAGCAGCTATAGACTGTAGTCCATAGATTTTCGATAGACTGTCTATAGACAAAAGGAAAAGTCTATAGGATGGCTATAGAGTCTATAAAAAGTCTATAGAAAGTCTATAGACCATTTTTATAAGGGTTGTGCTGGACAAAAAATCGGGGTCCTCATTCAGATGACGAAGAAGATCCTACCGGTTGGCCTTTTCCTCCTCTGACAACACTCTCGGCACCAACTTCGCGCACGCTTTCCTCATGGATAAGTTTTCTGTCACGATCCCAAAAACTTGGGTTTGAGGAATGTTCAAGTCATCACAAAATCATTCTGACACTCATTCTACGATCACTGTTAAGTAAATGTTTCCCTCGCTACACATTTTCGTTGGTCTTGCTGGTCGAAGGGCGTCTGAAGCGGTCGTCTTACTCCACTCTTTCCTTACCTTCTCGGAAAAGCTTGTGCCTATCAAAAACACCTGATCTACCCATGGAAGCGTCGCCGTAGGCCTCCTTAATCATGTTGTGAGTCTCTTTGCCCGGTTTACCAAGATTTACTCAAAACTTGATCGCGGATCGCTGATCTGGTAAACGCTCGACGATTCTGCTTGACGAGACGTTTCGACAGGGGTTCACAGTACAAGCGACCTCCTCTTTTTAACGGCCGAGAGCCGACTGCCGATTTTCCCCAGCATTCCCAATATCCCCCTTCAACGATCCTGCACGCGCAGACCACCTCTCGTCCGCCCGTTCGCCCAGGAAAAAACCAGTCCTACTACTTTCAGAACAGACCATGTATACGCGTATGTGCTTTTAAAACACTCCACGATCAAAAAAAAAGATTATGTTGTCAGGAAAATCATTCCACAGCTTAATTGTCCTGGGTGACGCAGGTGATTTAAATGGCTGACTTTTTCTACATATTATATATACGGTTGAAGGTGAGATTATCTTGTAAGAGCCAAGAGGAGCGGGGAAGTGATTCCAGAAGAAAAAACGAAGGGCGGGTGTAAACGTATCTATGAAATAAACACTGATATGAAAATGGACGACGAAGTTCAAGTATCTGCATATCATTGAGGCTTTTAAGCTGGGAGACACTACAGAGGTAACTAGAACTGCTTAAAATGTACCGGGTTGCCCTACTGTTAATGGCTCAAGCATTCGAATGAGATAGCTCTGAAGGAGACACCATATATATTGTTACGCCCAGGGTTTATTGAGACCGGCACGGAGGACTGAAAGCAGCTGGGTCCGCTTGCCGAGCACGAGACACCACCAACATCGTTCTCCTCATCTTCGGCTCAGTCAGCAACGCCGACCATGTAGAATAATAATAGGTAGAATAGGCCTTTTCATGGGCGTCACAAAATAAAGCGAACTCAAATTGCGGACCAACAGATGTTAGATATGCTAGTTTACGAACAGAGCTAGGCGAACTTTGCAGGCTTCGGCGTATGAAACCCAATGCCCTCGATGCTTTGTTGCAGACCGTTGATGTGTGACAAGACCATAAAATATTTGGTGTGAACTAAATGCCGAGATATTTGTGCGACCTAACTGTCGATAGGAAGTTATTTATAGAGTAGTTGATGTTATAGATACAATGCTCGCGGCAAAATTCGTAGATCAACATTTTAGATAGGTTTAGAACCATGTGCCAGTTTTTACATCAATCCATAATGGCGTTAACATCACTTTGAAGGCTCAGCTGGTCAGTCTCTAAAGTGCTCTTACAGTAAAAAGCACAGCCATCTGCGAATAGACCTAAATGGGATGAGAAGTTGTTGGGAGGGCGCTTAATGTGAATTAAAAAAGTAAAGGGCCACCGCTGTGGCTCAGTGGTTACGGCGTTCGGCTGCTGACCCGAAAGACGCGGGTTCGATCCCGGCCGCGGCGGTCGAATTTCGATGGAGGCAAAATTCTAGAGGCCCGTGTACTGTGTGATGTCAGCGTACGTTAAAGAACCCCAGGTGGCCGAAATTTCCGGATCTCTTCACTACGGCATCCCTCATAGCCTGAGTTGCTTTGGGACGTTAAACCCACACAAACCAATAAAAAACAAACCTAAAAAAGTAATGATCCAAGTTCACTTCCCTAAGTTACACCTGAGGTTAAGTCACATAGTGATGAGCAAGAGCCATTGACAAATAAGAATTGTTGACGTAATGAGAGAAAGTTAAGAAGCCAAAATAATTTAAGAGAACAAAGACGAAGTATAGATAATTTGTAAACAGTCGGCCGTGTGCAGCTCTGTCAAATTCTTTTGAGGAATGTAAAAAAATCAAGTCTGTCAGCTGGTTATTATCATGTTCCTCAGCTGCTGGAGTATCAGACAGATACTCTAGCAACTTCTCTGTTTCAGGCCGTACACATTCAAAGGTTTGCGAAAAAGCCCGCACTGCCTTGCCCAAGCGAGGCGATTTTTTTTGTGTGTGAAAAGATTCTCGGCCTCTGAAATGTCGCTTAGGTAGGTGCATGGCTGATCATGTTCGATTTAGAGCAAGATCTACCACAAAATTGCTAATATCGGTTTTGAGTCAGTCATGAATCGGCAGTTGAACACTGAACCGGAAGATACATAGACGTCTATGGGGGTCGTTCGCAGAGGTTACGCTGCTGATCACGGGAACGGGTTCACGTTATTCCCAATGTGCGGGCCTCGCACCTCGTGGGCCGTTACAAACAAATACGCGTCGTCCTTTGTGGCTTCAGCGTTCTTCCTTGAAGCAATGAGAAAAGCACGTTAGTGGTTTTTGAGAAGGCGAAATGACACACTAACTGCTTCACTGTTCGGCGGATACCTCAACCGCGCCGTTAGGGAAAGAAGGAAGGTCGAAATGAAAGATCTGTCTTCTTTTTTTTCTTTTGTAGTTTTAATCATTAGGCGAATGATAAAGGAGGAAATAACCTTACTTTTCGGCGGATACCTCAACCGCGCCGTTAGGGAACGAAGGAAGGTCGGAATGAAAGAAGATGTGTCTTCTTTTTTTTCTTTTGTAGTTTTAATCATTAGGCCAATAATAAAGGAGGAAATAACCTCACTGTTCGGCGGACACCTCAACCGCGCCGTTAGGGAAGGAAATAATTTCGACCACCTGGGGATGATTAACGTGCCCTGACTTCGCAGGGCACACGTGCGCCTTATGGATTTCGCCTCCATCGAAACGCGGCCGCCACGGCTGGGTTGGAATCCGGATACACCGGCTCGATAGCCGCGGGCCCACTGAGCCACCACGGCGGGTACGTTGCAACTCGTTCTCGCCAAGGACAGCAAATCCGGGCGATGCCACCGCAACCGGGCAAGGGTTACGTCGCGCCGCTCTACACCACTGAGAGGTGCTCGTTCTGTGTGATAGCATAGAGGCCTTGTGCGACAAAGCGGCAACGCTTCGCCGCATTCAACTCTTAACGGTAGCTTAAGAATCTTCCAAGTTTCTGCCTCAGTATATAGGCAAATCAAGCTGTGTTCGAATTTCGGAGGAGGGAGTACCGTAATTGTGGGTCAAGTTTTAGTGCGAAAGCACATACTTCGATGGATCAACCCCGAGAAAGGTCTTGGGATGTTTGTATGCTAGCGGTGTTTGTATGTAAATTGGTAAATTGGTTTTTGAGGAAAGGAAATGGCGCAGTGTCTGTCTCACATATCTCGGCGGACACCTGAACCGCGCCGTAAGGGAAGGTAGGAAGGTGGGAGTGAGAGAAATGGCCGGAAAGGCAGGGAGGTTAGCCAGATGATGCCCAGTTTGCTACCCTATACTTGGGGAGGCGAACAAAGGGGAAAAAACGAATAACAGCGGCAATGAATCAGTTTTCTAAGTGTCCAGCGACCATCATGTCACGGGGACAGAGGGCGCGCACTGAAAACTTAAAAAATTATAAACGGGAATACAACCCCGAGTCCCTTAAGAATCTCAGGAGCGCTTACAACGCTTTTCTTTGCGAGGAAGGTTGTGTCCAAGGCCCCAGAACGTTGGACTCTGTTAAAGGACGCGAGTCCAAGCGGTACAAAGAAGCAATTAGGAAAGCGCGCTCTCGCTCAAAACGAGGGCAGTCACAAAGGAGGTGTCCGATCGTTTCATCACAACCGCACAGGTCACACGCTGGAGAGTCTGCCATTGAGATGAGATGGGAATAGGCGTTTGTGAACGCCACTCCCAGCCACAGGCGGCACAACAGCGTAGTATCACCGCGGGGGAGGCCGAAGGGTATATGATGTTGAAGCAAGAGGTTGAAGTGGTGCGAGCGGGGTGTCCAACCTCCTGGGGCAGAGCACGACGTTAAAGTCAGGTTTCGGGCGAGCAGTGAAAAGAGAAAGAGAGAAAGAGGTTCTATAGAGGAGGTCCCCGGAATGACTTCGACCACCTGGGGATCTTTAACGTGCACTTGCGTTTCGCCTCCCTGCTTGTGCTGTTTCTATCCTTTTGGTGTTTGTGAGTTTGTGCCGAGTGAAAGTAAGCTATAAAAAGAAATGAAATAAATATCCACGACTGGGATTCGAACCCGCGGCGGCACCAACAGAGCAGCTTCGCTGGCCACTGCGCGAGAGAGTACTGTGCTATCGCCGCAGGCCAACACGCCTCGGGTTAAACTGCAACACACTCTATCGCAGTGCATTAAACATCGCCTCCTTGAGGAACCAATACTGCTATGAAACTAATATTCGCGCTCTGAGCTATGTGGAGGTAGTCACAGAGGGTATCTAGGTAAAAACTTTATTCGTGAACCAAGTAAGGGAAGGAAGTAGGGGAGGTTTGGTTGGCTTGGTTCTTAATCCCGGTTGGCGGCCATCAGTCCATGACTTCTGGCAACCTTCTCCGCCCATTCCACCAGCCTCTTCTGTGAGGCCGGCTCGGAGCTAGAGACCGCGATCTCCCAACCTTCTAGGTCTGTGAGGTTCCAGCGTGATGGTGATTGGAGTTCTCGGCAAAGGAAGAGTATGCGTTCAAAGTTTCCTCTCGGAGCCCCACAAAGAGAGCATTCGGGCTTGTATTGAACCGGGTGTATTAGTGCCAGATAGGCCAGTGAAGGAAACGTTCTGGACTGGAGTTGCCTCCATATAGTCTGTTGTTCCTTCGTGAGGGTGTGGTGTGGTGGTGGATATGTGAGCCTTTCCTCTCTATAGTGTAGCGTGATTTCATTGCAGGTGATTAGTCTGTCCCGCGCGCAATCCCTCTCCACTGTTCAGCCTGCTCGGTTGACGTACGCTCGAGCAATAGAGTGCGCCTCCTCGTTTCCGGGGTTGTCTCCGTGGGCTGGCACCCAAACTAATTGAATTGGTCTGGGGTCGTGGGGGTTTGATTGGAGAATTTTGTAGGTGGCAGAATGGATCCGTCCCTTTGCAAAATTCCTGAATGCAGTTTTGGAGTCGCTCATTATGAGTGTGGCAGTGGAAGATGCTATGGCCAGTGCTAAGGCCGCCTCTTACGCTTCAAGAGAGGTGTTTGCCCTTATCGAGGCCGAAGATTTGTGTTTGAGGTCGTGTGACACCACGCTTAGGGCGTACGCTGGGTTGCATGGATATTCTGCCGCGTCTACATAGGCTGCGTCTTCGTTGTCCACGTGTTTTTTATACAGGGCTTTGGCGCGTGCTTCGCGTCTTTCCCGGTTGTGGGTTGGGTGTAAGTTCTTGGTTAGTGGGTGGACGATTAGCTTTTCCTTGATTTGCTTACGAATGATGTGGGTGTTGTCCGGAGGAGCACCCGTTGGTTTAATGTTTAGTGCGGCTAGAATGTGTCTGCCCGTGTTTGTGGAGGATAGTCCGTCCAATTGTGTTGTGCGGTGGGCTTCAGTCAGTTCTTGTAGAGAGTTGTGGACCCCCATGCGGAGGAGTCTGTTGTTAGAGGTCCATTGTGTGAGAGTTAGGGCCCATTTGTAGGCCGGTCTTATTAGCGAGTTTACTTTTTCGCTTCTTTGTGAGGTGAAGATAGGGGAGTGTGTATACCATTCTGCTAATCACAAATGCTTGCACTAACTTCCTTAGGTCATGTTCTCCCATGCCTAGGTGCTTGTTTGCTATTCTTTTGATTAGCCTGATGGTTTGATGTGTCATTATCGTGAGTTTGGAGAGTGTCCCTCTATTGAGGCCGTTGCTTTGAATGAACATTCCCAGAATGCGGAGTTTCTGTACCTCGGTACTGGGAGGCCCTCGACCTTCACGTATATAGAGGGGTTTCCCTTTTTGCGACGGTCCGCAGTCGGGTGGAGCAGCAGGATTTCGGATTTGGTCGGCGAGCATGCGAGGCCTATACAGGCCGCGCACACGGCTACTGCGTCCGCTCCCGCTTGGAGGGTTTCCTCCATTTCGCCGACATTTCCCGTGGTCGTCCACAGGGTGATGTCATCTCCGTAGAAGGAATGGGACAAATGTGGGATGCGCTGTAATTTTCGTACCATCGGTATGAGGGCAATGTTGAAGAGTAGTGGAAATAAAACGGAGCTTTCGGGTTTGCCCCTGCTTCCTAGGGGGAAGGGGGAGTATTCCGCGGACCCAAACCTTATCTCCGCCGTTCTGTTATTCAGAAAGGCGGTTATGTAAGCGTGTGTTCTAGTACCTACGCCTAAGTCTGATAGGGCGCTTAGTGTGGCTTTTTGCTGGACGTTGTCAAGCGCTTTCCTGAGGTCTAGGGCTAGTAGTGCTCTCGTGCGCTTGGTGTGTCTGGGGTGTAGAATTTCTTCAGGGATCTGGAGCATCACGTCCTGCGTGATGTGGTTTTGGAGACGGTGGAGAACAACGTGTTCGAGGAGTTTTCCCAAGCATGAGGTGAGCGATATGGGACGGAGGTTCGCCAATTGAAGTGATTTTCCTGGCTTTGGAATAAAGGTGACCTTAACGTGGGTCCATTCCGGAGGGAGACTGCCCTCCCTCCAGTGTTTGTTGAACAGTTTGGTTACGGCTTGCATCGAATTTTCGTCCAGGTTCCGTAATGTTTTGTTCGTGATTTTATCTCCGCCCGGCGGCGACGTGGTGCGCAGTTTGTGCATAGCTGCTCTCACTTGCCACGTCGATATGTCTTCGACGAGCTCGGGGCTCGGAGGGCCTGAGTATTGGGGAGTGGGGTCCTAGGTGTGGTTGTGAGATACCTGTCTTTTAAGTTCTGGATCAGGGTGCTGTCGTCCACATCTAATTTGTGAGCGATGCGGGTTACGTTACGTTGTTGGAAGGCTTTAGTGTTCTCTGGTTCCAAGAGGCAACGTAGAAGTTTCCACGTGTCTTTGAGTCCCAGATTTCCCGCCATGCGGTTGCAAATCTGGCCCCACTGCTGACGGGTTAAGCTGCACGTGTCTCGATCTTTTTTACTAAGGACGCTATCCTTAGTTTTAGAGGTCTATTGTGTTTGTTTTTGAGCCACCTTTTTTGTATACTGGAGTTTGCTTCCTACATGTGAAGAAGTCTGCTGTCCACGATGTCCGTTTACCGATGGCTGGGGACTTGGGATATGGCACTTCCGACGTCCTTCGTGAGCGTATCCAACCATGTTGAAAGATGTTCTATGTCAGCAGGGGATTCCTTCCGGAGATTCCTGAATTTATCCCAATCTGTGATTGTAAGTTGTCTTTTTACAGAGGGGGTGATTGACTTCAGTACGAAGGTTGTTTGAATGATGTAGTGGTCGGTGCCTAGGGGGATCTGCATGTTGACCCCCTGACATTGTGCTTTGTTTTTGGTGATTGTGAGATCTGGGGTGGTGTTTAGCTGCACGCTGTTTCCTATGCGCGTGTGCTGTTGTGTATCGTTAACGAGGGTTAGGCCCTCATTTTGCATTAATGTCCAGAGTTGTGATCCATTTCTGCAGTTGTGCTTGTAGCCCCAACTTATGTGTCTCGCGTTAAAATCTCCTAGGATTAGTAGCGAGCTTTTCGCGCTGATATTTAACGCTTTTCTAATGACTGCGAGGAGGGGGGTCCGCTGCGTTTTGGGGCACTGTACGTGTTGATTATGAATAAACTTGAGCTTCTTCTAGTTTTTAGGAGGAGCTCTATCAAGTGGCAGTCTATATTTTCTTGTTCGATTGGGTGATCTGTAGCGGTGTAGGCTCTATGGGCAAGGGTGGCTATCCGCGGTGTGGTGGATGTGTTTTGTTGGTGAGGGGTGTAGTTGAGGAGTTTTGCAGGGGTTTGCGTCTCCTGCAACGCGATTACCGCTGGGACTTACGCGTCGGAGAGTGATCGTATGTAGAGCTGCACGTTGCTTCGTTTAGAGCGGTAACCTCTGCAGTTCTACTGCCAAACACTAAGTTCCTTGCGTGTTGCTTCCCTCATGAACTAGCTTAGCTGGGGCGATTGGGTTTAATGTGGGTTGGGTGGAGGAGAGTTGGTCTAGGCTGCTTTGATGGTGAGCAATGACAGCATCTTGTGCACTCATCTTTTGCTCGAGCGCTGCCAGGCGGCTGTTGACTGTTGCTGCCCAAGTGTTGGTTTCCTTGGACATGTTTTCTATCTTTTGTTCGAGGATATTAATAGCCCTAAAGATTGTCTCGAAGGACATTGCGCTATCGGCTGTGGTTGAGGTCGGTTCCTTAGCCTTGCGTTTCACGGGAAGGCATTGTGTGGGGGAGCTTGGTGTGCTGGCTACTGGTGTAGCAGTAGGTATATCTCTGGGGATATCCATCTTTTCTGGGGTGGTTGATTTTTGCATTACTAGTTGAAGCTGCTTGCTAAGGTTCTCGGTTTGTTGGCTTTGTTGCTGGATTTGCTTGTTCTGTTTTTCTAGCTGTGTCTTTAGCTGGTTATCCTCCCGGACCAAGGAGGGAGATCGCCGGCCCCAGCTCACCTGTTTTTCGGACGCTTGGCCTCCGCTGCCCAGGGGTGGGAAGGACGGTGATCCCTTCCTTCTTCCTTTCGGTGTAGTAGAGTTGTTCCTCGTTCCAGACTTGGATCTGGAGCGGGAGTTGGCGCGGCCTCTCGAGACTGACCGCTGCCGGTTTCGTGACAGTCGGTGGGTCGACGACTGCTCCCCCTCCGTTTGTTTGGTAGATTTGGCTGTAGTGCCTGGTTTTTTCTTGCCCGGGCAGTTGCAGCGAACCTTGCATTCTTTTGAAGCCGTAAAGTGCGATCCGTTGCACAGGATGCATTTGACGTCGCACATGGGTGGCTCGGCTGGTGGATGATTTTCCCCACATCTGCGGCAGAGATTTTGGCGAGGATCCGTACACACGTCGCTCCGATGTCCGGGCTTCCGACAGTTGAAGCATGCTTCGTCTTTCGCCAAGAAAGGGTAGCAGTTGTAGATTGGTCTATAGAATTTGAGTTGCCCGGGGACCTTCTTGTTGTTGATGAAAGTGACAAGGGTAGACTTGCCTAGTTGCCTCGCGTCGGAAATGGTGTAGAAATCACTCTTGTTGTAGGTTTGGAGGTCGTAGACGATCTCTTCTGCCTGCTGGTCATAGATGGCGTTGTAGAGTTCGCCTCGGATGGCGTTGTCCGGTTGAGCTATGTAAGCTTTCACCGGGTACGTCGTGTCCCCGACGAGTAGGGAGGTGATCTGCACGTAGCGCGCCGTGCGCTCTTCTGAAGGCGTACTCACAGTGAACGAGTTGTTGCGGGTATTTATATGGATGATGTCCTGTTGACGTACAGCTTCCACGGGGAGATTCAATATGGTGCACAGAAAGGAGAGCAGGAAGCCCCCGTTGTGCTGGCGAAGGTCTGGGCCTCCGTTGGGTCGGAATATAACTTTCAGGTCTAGGGTAGGCAATTTCGGTAACGGAGCCTGGCGATTGAGTTTAGGTAGAGTGGGCGAAGACGACTTGCCTTTTTGGGGCTGGGCCGGTGTGGCGAGGCCGGCCGGTGGCGAAGACTTGGGTAGCGAGGCCGTGGCAGAGACGGCTTGCTTGGACGAGAACGAAGGTGGGTGCGCTAGCTTGCGGGCCGTAAATGCCGGGGTCCATCTCGGATCGGTAGCAAACTCTTGGGGCGTGATGTCTTCCCCTTCAACTTGGCAAGCCATGCTGCTGCAGGCACGCTCGACGTCGAGAGAGGCCATGGCCGTGCACGAATCGTGTGGTTAGGCCTTGTTTCGCCAAGGCGTTCCGTGGTCGAGCTCTACCTGGCTCGAGGACAAGCGAGGCCTCCGCCCCGCGTTCGGAGCAATACTGGAAAATGTAACGCAAAAGTCGGGCCCGAATGTCCCGAGACGTGGATGAAAACGATGTGGATCAACCTTACGAACCGATTGCAGCAGCTTTCAGGTCATGGGTCCTTGAAAAACCGCACAAAAGAGTAGAAAATTCCGGAGCCGACGCGACACACGTTCGCTCGCTCTGATGGCCATCTGGCGGTCCCCTGTAATTCTCTCGTAGTGACACAGAGAAGGGCTCTACATGCATTGGCGTGGACAACGTTGTGGCAGAAACATGGCACTAGAGCAATCCCCGTTGGCGTTGACAACATTGCTGCAGAGACGTGGCACTAGAGCACAGGCCGCCGGCGTACATAACAGGTATATTGACAATGACGATGAAGAAGTTGGAGGCGCGCATAACTGGCCCCGTGGGTGAGTGGGCACCTCAATCGCGCTTTCAGATGCGCGGTGATGGTGTCCACCTGCGAAAAACTGCAATTTCGCACAATATTTCATGCTTAGCAATCCTAAAGCGCCTGCATTTTTTTCCCATGGTCTCTATTTGCGGCCCCGTTGCTCTCAATCCTGCTATGGGGGTTCATTCTTCACTATTTGTAAATCACTCGGTTTAGTACGTGTCGTATTTCTCAGTCAACCTCTCCATCACAAAAATCTTCAGCTATTTCTATATATTTCTATACATTGCTCCCGTGGATAGCCCTAAAAAAAGCAGATGCGTGTTGACGTGCGTGGTCTGTAATTGGCATCTGAATACATTCCTCTGAGGTAGAGAAGTCACAGAACAAAGTACTGGAATGCAGCAACAAGGAAACTGGCAATAACAACACAAACTGCAAAGGGTGTGTAACCAAAGCAGTTAAAAAGATGCGTGACTTGGGTATTCAATGTACTGAACCGAATCGCGATGCATAAATGAAACTGCCTGCAAGAATAAATCCCCCCGATATAGAAGTGTGACATTTTTGTTAAAAAATGGGGCCTCAGGTCAGCACTTAAACAAAATTAGTTCCAAGTACACTTGCTCCCAGCAGGGAGCAATTTGGTCACAACATGCCGAACTTGTACCACCAGACGGGGTTCTTTGTTAATTGTTTTAAATTTGTTAATTTGTTGTTGTTTTTATCGCTGGCTAGCTCCACAAACGTAGATGGGGGCAAACAGAAGAGTTGGAGTAATTTGAAATGGGCATTGCACTGGCTTGTATTCATCCCGAACGTTAGACATCGAAAAGATGGCGACTAGATGGGTTAAAGTTTAGCAGGGAAAAGTTTGACTTATGCAGTATTTTGCATTTAATTACTTACTCATACGTCACACCACATGAATATGACCCTCAATAACCAGTCTAAGCAAAATTCGCTCTTTTTTTGCAAAATTCGCTACCTTTCTTTTTCTGCAGTCGCAGCATAAACAAAAGAAGTAAGAAAAACAAGTGTCATACTATTTCGTCCGCAAACGAGGAATGTCGGGAAGAAACCTTTATGCTTTTGGCACACTGAGCGTTAAAGTAGTTTTGTGATCCCGTTCCGGCTTTGGTGTCCTTTACAGTATTCAAAATTATCACAAAAACAAACCAGCGCTCTCATCAGCAGCTCAAATCTGCCCAATATACAGTGCACATGCATGAAATGATGGAGAAAGCTCAAGCCGCTTAATTAGTGCCACTTCTCTGCATTAATCACCGACAGTACCGTATACGGGAGGTGCAGGGTTCGATTCCCAAAGCCACCGGGCAAGAAAAGGCTACCAATAGGCACAAGCTCTACCCTGCCTTGGCGCTCGGCTTCTTTGGTGTGAAATGCTTGTAATAGGCCTTGTAATAGGCTGCGCCTCTGCAAATAAAACTAACACTCTACAAAACATTTGTGCGGCCAAAGGTAGAATATTCGTGTGCAGTACGGGATCCCAGTCAAATCACATTGATCAACACACTTTAATCCATTCAAAATCGCGCAGCACGTTTCATCGTACCAAACAATTCCCGCCATGCCACCATTACTTCCATGACAAACACCCTTACCCTGCCGGACCTGTGTTCATGCCGTAAATGTTTTCGACTCCGTCTTTTCCATAGAATGTATCATCACAACCCTGTATTAAAGGATCATATTTCTGCTCGCTCATCATACATATCATCCCGTTCTGACCACATGTTTATAGTTGCTGTTCCATTTTCAAGAACAAAAGTGTGCCATTATTCATTTGTTCACAAAACCAGCGCAGACTGGAACGACCTTCCACTGTCCATCGCTGCCATTTCTGATATCTACAATTTCAAGACTACTGTATTTTCCGCCGTTTTGTAAAACAATATTGTATAACACGCACTGTTTATTTCATATACCTAACCACTCCTTTCTGTATTTCCTTCGGGCCTGGAAAGTATCCGAAATAAATAACATACATACTGTTTGGCACCGTTCGGCATGATTTGTACTTGCGGTATTAAAATCCGTGATCATCAGCATCAACATGATTGACTTCAGAGCATGGTGCAGGCAAAAGCTGGAGCGTCAAACTTGAACCTTTCGCTGCCATTGCAATTTTGGTGTCATTTACCTATACGTCGTGCCTCTGCGATTACGCAACAAATGTGGTACGTTAAATATCAGACAGACGGCATCATTTATCAGGCTGTCTTTGACCATCGAGGGAAAGATATTAACGCTCCATGTGCATAGATATTTCTTCCCTTCCACGTTCGTATCGGTTTTCATCTCGCTTATCGCAGGAACTACGTACATATTAATATCATAGGCGCATTACTCCGGTAAAATGCGGTATGCGAGTGGCGCTGATAACTTAAGCAGCATTGGGAAACCTATTTTCCAGAAATGGAAGAAATTAAAACAAAACGGGAACACTTTGCAGCACGCAGTCTGTCTAAGCATTTTTTTTTTCAAACGCACATGATAAATCTAAGGCCCTGTGCGGAAGGAGCATGATCAGTCACAGAGGCGCCCGGCTGGGGTGCCGAAAATATTTACTTAGTTTCACTTGATGTTGAAAAGCTAAAGCTCTCGTGTTTGTCCACATTTACTGTCAGGTTGTCCTGAATCCCGGCTGCTGCTTCTTCAGTAACAGTACTATCCCTCGGGACCATTAACCTCCTAGCTCTTTCCCATAACAGTTGCGTAACACTCATAGCGCGGGCGCAAGAGACTCATTTCTGAAACGTAGTCGGCGCCCTACAACGCTTACACTTACGGCGGCGCTCGACCTTAACTTTTCTCCTAGTTTATGATTTTTTCTTCAAACCTGATGGGTTCGGGACAGAAAAATTCAGGGGGGCACATTGTTGACCCAAAGTGCGGTGAGGCGAAAGCCTTAAGCGCGGTGTTGCTGCTTGTGTCACTGATGCGTGGTTGAGATGTTAAGCTTCACCTCTAAGAGTGGAACGCGACAGCGTCTTGCAACGCTGCCAAGGAGTCTATAGAACGGCATCGCCCGTTCGGGTCCAGGCCTTGCTCGTCGGTAAATTGCTTTTTGAGGAAAGGGAATGTATCTGTCTCTCATATCTAGGTGGACACGTAAACCTCGCCGTAACGGGAGGGGAGGAAGGTGGGAGTGAGCGAAGACACCGTATTCGCTAGACATGCCTTTGTTTATTCCAAACCATCGAGCTGGCATGGCGGAGTGGTTAGCATGCTCGTCTCGCACTCCGGAGACCAGGGTTCGGTTACCGCGCTCGACCAATTTCCTAATTGGTTTTATTTATCTGGCCAGACTATAAAGGTTAATTAGGCTAATTTGGTAATTAAGCAATTAACTAAGCTCAGTCCCACTTACTTGGAGCATCACTATACGATCCCTTTAATTGGTTGCATGGTTACTAGCCAAAGTACAATTGGCCCCGTTTGAAATTCGCGCACAGTGACGTCCCGACCATTTCGACCAATTGAAAAGCGTGACATTTTGGTCGAACCCTCCTGCTTACTACGATGAGGCATTAAAGGCTTCCGCCTTAAAAACGCATCAATCGCCTTACAAATGGCCTCACCGAGCAAATTCAAATTTGAAGTTCCCATTGTACAGTCGCCCAGAGGCGTGTCTAGAAAGCTCGAACGGCACACGGGGGATACACGCGCGCGTCATTTACGAGTGGCCTATAGACCTTTTTCAGGTGCGCGTGGCCATCTTTCGGCAGCAGCGGCGTCGGCGTCTGGCCGATTTCTCCGCCATGTTGGCCTGGGTGGCCGCCGCAGCAATACAGGCAGCGAGTACTCGCCGCGCTGTTCAGCCTTATCCGAGTGTTGATTTTTGCATGATTTTGACCTGCAAAGTGTTGCGCTGCCGGCCGGTATGCACTGAGCAACTGTGATCAAAATGGCCCGCCAGAAAGCCGCTAAACGAATTGCGCAAACGTGCATAGAAGCGCACCTCCAGTGTTGATTTTCGGCACAACTTGCAGGGAAGCATCTGCGTCGCCGCTCGCCGAAGCGCGGACCATTTGTGCCGAAAATCAACATTGGAGGTGCGCTTCTATGCAAGTTTGCGCAATTCGTTTAGCGGCTTTCTGGTATTTATAATGGAGACATTTATTAATGCGAGCACGAAACTTGCTGAGCGCTTTTATGTTGTAGTTATAATTATAAAAGTAAAACTGCTTCGTTCCGAGCTAACAGCAGTGTTGCTGTCAAGCGCTTAAGCGGTCTGCTCTGCGGTGCGCCGGTCACACGAATAGAATGAAACTGCGTTCGACTGCATCTTTCACTACATTTTCCCTCTTCACTGTCCTAAAAAACGGTACTTTCTGTAATGCTACATGGATTAAGCATCGCTGAAGCGCATAAGCGCACTGAATTCTGTTGCGGCTTTTGGCTTTGCATAAATTTCTTGATTACTTCGTACTAACGGTAAAATAGTTGGTGAAGCGTGCAAATGTAGGGTGGTCCACTCTTAGAGTGAACATGCGAGTGTGTGGCCGCGCTCTTCGGAGCGCCAGTGCGTCCGTCGGCGCCGCGTGGCGAAGCAATGTGTCACAGGAACAGATTAAACTGGATTGGAGCTTCGCGTCGTCTGACATTTCGCTAAACTCCGAAAAAGATGTAGTAGAGAGGCACCTTGCCTTCGAGCGCGATGTAATTTATACACTCGAAACTGGTGCACCTGCTGTGACAGTTCCTGAGGGGCCTATCTGCTTGGTCCGTCTCGGGTGCGGCCGCTGATTAATGCCGAAAGAGCGAGAAAGCGCGTGCGTGTGGTCGGGTGGGCACTGCGGGCCTGCTGATCGCAGGTCCTTAATAGGCACATTTTTTTTTAAACAATCTGCACTTTGCATTATGGCGTCAGGTGAAAATCGTATTTGGTCGAAGCATGCGATGTCACGATGCAAGGTGCACACGTCAAAGCTGCGGCCTTCAGATTTTTAAGTCCTGCTGGTTTATCGGATATTTACTGCAAGCAAACAGGTGTGGCATTTGTGCAATGCATCATGGCTTTCAAGTACTGTCAAATAGCTATATTTACAGTGCCGTTGTCGTTAATTATCAGTCGCCAGTGTCGGTTTTATAACAGAAATGTTTCATGTAACCCGCAGTGCTGCTGCATCATTTACCCAAATTATTACTTAGGTTTTGATTTTGCAAGGGTCACAGACGACACATATCTTAGCGACATCAGCAGTAGGTGCTCGCGTGTAAGGTATGTGTAGCTGCAACAGCCCGCAACCGCACTGCCACCATGGCCATCTGTGTTCTTCACACTGCTCCGCTTCAAGCCGCCTTCGCTTCCTGTAGTTGTTTGAACAGCAGACGACTGCGCAGTGGTTTCGCGAAGACCTCGTTGCAGCTTTAATCGCACATACACCCAAATCGGGCCACTACAGCTAAGCAACCGCAACAAGTAAACACGGATAACCGCAGAGAACGCACGGGCACGGACACCGCCTTTCCGAACCAGCCAGAGAGGAGGAAAGCAACATGGCAGTGTTCGGCGCCCTGGGAGCGAGGCTGAAACTGAAAAAGGTCGATAGCTCTAAACAAGACTTCATAGAGCATACACATTTCCATGGATCGTGTTGAACTATCCATGCCTTTAAAAGCTATATCGAACGAGCATAAATGCACAACAGGGCGCGCCGTTCCATCGCTCTAGGTCTATGGAAGAATGCTCATCGCTCATGTCATGTTCCTCACTTCATGTTGCTCCATAAGCTCTCCTTTCTTGGTGTAACAAATGACGCATATCAATGGATTAAAAATTATCTTGAAGGGCGCAAGCAACGCGTCTTGGTCGACGGTTGTTTTTCAGATATGGCGACAGCCACTTCGGGAGTTCCGCTGGGGTCGGTGTTAGGGCCATTGCTGTTTTTAATTTATGTCATTGACATAGCAGGAAATGTTAATTGCCGGGTGCGGTTGTACGCCGATGATTGTGTTTTGTACCACTCAATTAAATGGCATTGTGACACAGATTACCTTCAACAAAATATAGACCGCATTCAAGAATGGTGAGATAAATGGAGCATGGAGCATGAGGCTGTGTTTCCTTTACGCACAGGCGCACTCCAATTAACTCTGAGTAAGTTTTAAATCAGCAGCTTTTATCTAAAGTCTCGGATTATAAACATCTTGGTATTTACTTTACGGCTGACCTTACCTGGAGAAAACAGGTTGAATACATAGCAACAAAGGCGTCGAGAAGGTTTAACATCAGGTCAATCATGGAGTATGTCTGTGCTGCATGGGACCCATTGTGCTATTCTGGAGCGTGTTCAGAATCGTGCTGCGCGGTTTGTTACTAACAGCTATAGTTTTGATGTTCTTAGTAGCAGCATTAAGGGGGATTTGGAGTGGGACTCCCTTAAAAAGCGCCGATTACAGATTAAACTGGAATTTCTCTACCACATCTATTTTAATAAAACTTTCATAAACCCTAAAACTTATTTGCTGCCAACCTATTTTACATCGAAAAGTTGCGATCATGAATGAAAAATACGCGAGAGGCAATGTCGTTGCGATGCTTTCAAGCACTCCTTCTTTCCGCATACCACCAATAAATGAAATAAGCTTTCTCTTGCTGTTGTTGAATGTCGGTCTCATTCTTTGCAGTTCGCACCCCGCCTGTGAAGTTCGCTGAACTTTCCGATGTGTCATCCAGCCTCCAGCACAGTGCACGGAGCGAGGCTTTGACATGTGCACCTGTCCCCGATCAAAGGCATTCCGAATTCAGGGAACCGTGGACGCACGACGGAGACTCGGTGGCTGCTCTATTGTTGCTGGCGGCATCGTCGCCATAACACTCGTTCTCTCTCCGTCTTGCCTCTCCACCACAGATACTTTCTAGCGCGCAGCTTTCTACAGTGCAGTGTTTGAATGCCTGCAGTCGTCGTGTTTGTGGCCAGTGGATGTTTTTTTTAACCTTCTCGCGTCCCTACGGATTACTGTGAGGACAGGTGTACGGTGGACGTTCGCTACGCGATGCGGCGCCGATGGGTCTATGAGCGTCGGATACTCAGAAAGGGCCCATAGTTAAACTGCAGTTGCCACTGGACGCTGGACCCCTCAGCGACAGCTTTCCTTATTTTTCATAACTAACCTAACTAACTAACTAACCTACCTAACTAACTAACTAACCTACCTAACTAA
This sequence comes from Amblyomma mixtum, assembly GCF_055824585.1. Classification (NCBI taxonomy): domain Eukaryota; kingdom Metazoa; phylum Arthropoda; class Arachnida; order Ixodida; family Ixodidae; genus Amblyomma; species Amblyomma mixtum. The sequence goes on from NC_143012.1 coordinate 88,582,191, forward strand.
CTAACTAACCTAACTAACTAACTAACCGTGCCATACGTGTGTCCCGTATGCACGTGCGCGGAGAGGGAAACGAAGAGGAAGGCAGAGGTTCGGAACGCACTGAGTTTTGTGCTGTTTGTATGCGTGCTCGGAACCTCTCTTTTCCCAAGTATGCCATTAGCAAACATCCTTTCCCCAGTCTTTGATTGGCTGACGGAAACTTTATTGTCCTTTCCCTAAGCATTGATTGGTGAGAAGTGTCGCCTATTTTACTATTGGTTGCTGTCCCCGCAAAGGGCGGAGAGAGAAGGCTTAAAACGGTACGCTCTCGGTTAAGTGGGGCTGATTTCGTGTAATCAGTGGTTCAGTCATGTTGTAAATACTTTTCTCCTTGCTTGTTTCTTCTCGTTTTTTTATGTGTTAATAAATAGTTAACCTCCTTATCCCGCCGTCGAGTAATGTGATTGCTTTCGAGTCCGAACCATCAATCCATCAAGAAATCCGATTTCATCATCATCAAATGTTTTCTCACATCTCCACTTGAAGAGAAACTCAACTGCAGCAACGCGATTTCAGCGTACAAAGGGGACATCTCCATGTTACGTTGCAGAAGGTCATGGTGCAAATCACAGTCCTTGGACCTCTTCGTTAAAATCACGCGAGTAGAAATAAAGCACTGCAGTAGTTGGTTCTTGTTACCTGACTATACCTCAAAAAGCACAAATTCCACATGCGAAAATAGGTAATTTTAACATTGAATGAAGAAGTGTGTACGCGCGAAAAGTTCAGGCTAGAACATCTGGAACACTTATTTGCGCCTATACGCGTACATAAAGCCTTTCGCTTGCGCATAGCCGCGCATTATGCATAGTGTTCTTGCGTTTGCAGTCGGTCCAGACTGTTGTGCAGATCTGTTTCATTGCGGTGTTATGTTTATAACTGAAGTGTAAGTACAACTTTAAATAATTATTTTTGATTCTTTATTTCATCGCAGACATCAATTCGAATAAAATGAAAAACATATTCTATTGGGTTGTACAACAAACAAGAAGTTATAAATTAAGGTTCGCAGTATGTGCCTATTCAAAGAGCCTGTTATTATATAAATTCAATGCGCTGTGCTATTTGTAACAGAACTTCGCAAATTCTACTCGACGCCGGATTCAGTTCTGTTAAATGTGGCGGACGAACTACTTTGGATTGAATATTACAACTAGCATAGAGAAGACTTTTAAATGGACCTTTGGGCAAGAACCTGTCCCAAGTTTGTACAGGTGATTTCAATATTTACTAATGTTGAGGAGGGCTCCATTTTCACAAATGAATTTCATGCAAGAAACAGTTTCAGGCGCAGTCAAGACACACTTTCGTAGCTTTGTTGAGTATTCCAACCAGGTACAGGGGACATGTTAGTGTACGAAGACAAGTCCGCCTGCATGTCGTTCAAAGGTTATTTCAAAGTGTAATTTGCTTTGAACCCTTCCATTTAGATTACAAGAGGCACTCAGAGCTTACATTAACCGAATAAAACGTACATGGAGCCATTTAAACTCAGGTTTGGAATAACTTCGTAGCCTGGCGAAATATATATGAGAAGTAGAATTTTTTGCTGACGTGATGAGTAAACTAGTGCTGTTGGCTTATGCGTGCATGTCTGATCTGCTGAAGTTCAAGGTTAACTTCTGGGGTACACTGCAGCCATCACATAACAAGCTGAACGCACATGACTTAAGAGAGCATTTTCTAGAACACTCACAGAAGCGTTTTAATTCTCTGCGTTTTATTTATAAAACTCTTGTTCACTCACTAAAATCTGGGAGAAAAATAACTCGCTTATGCTCCAAGCTAACGATATATATGCACATAATTACCTATGATTTAATCCTAACTGAATATGAATGCAAAAAAATTCTGCGTCAACACTGCCTCAGCGTTCGCCTTAAGAGCGTTAGCTACGAGGGCTTCAAGTGTTTACATCATTGTGCTCACCAAACGTGGAGAAGATCAAATCCAAACATCAGCGGATATTTCATTTCCGGAAGAATCTTTTCTAAGACACAAGCAACACCATCTGCCTCATGGATTTCGCACTCCTATTGCGATTTACAGCCACGTTAGCGACATAGTTCATATTTCTTCATTATATCAGCTAATAAATTTTATAAACATGTGCATAACAACACGACGAATTGTTTGACATCATCCGGAACCCAATGCGACAGACGGTTCGGCCGTAATGGCCGTCTGAAGGTCCTCGGAAGGCTCGCTTTGGGGGCGGAAAGGTCGTCGGTGCAAATCTCACACATACTTTGGGCTTCATCTCCGTTAGTACTTTACCATCAAGAACATGATATGTCATCTGACATCGCTTAGAGCATTCTTCGCCAAATGGGTGGCCCACAAGTTTTATGCAAACGGTGGTCCAAGGGGGGGGGGGGGGGGGGCACTTCGATGGCCGCTATACTGGGACATATGCAATGATTTGAAAGTAAAGGTGTCCAGTGAGGCGCTACGGGCCCACTTTTGATATGTGATATAGTGTGGTCACGTGGTTTTGGTCAATTTGAGCTGCACTGCAGACAGACGCGTCCTTGAAAAACGTAAGTAGCAAGAACTAACGCTCTTACAAATGTCCAGTGCGTATCTACAACACCATAATGCTATCCTATATCGCTTTCGAACACGTGGTCTGAAAAAGCTTTCATGCGCCACTATTACATCAACGCGCATAAGCTAACAGGAAGGGGCAACCCCTGTCGCCAGCACACCCCTTTCAACGTTAAAGGTCTCCTTAAAAGCCATCGGACACATTTCGCTCCCTTAAAACTTGTCAAGGTTCCTTGTCAACGTGTTGCATTGTCTCCTGTGAGCAACACAGAGCACAGAAACTTCGTTAAACCTCGCCACCTAGACCCCGGGCACTAAGCCTTGCCTGATTTTTGGCGGGGAACTGGGGTCATTGTCATCGTCATCGTTAATTCTTTTAGCTGATGCGGATATCTTTAGGCACAGCATTCTTGGATGCGCCAACGTCAGCAGTGAGGTCAAAAAATCTTAGGTGACGTTCGCAATGGACCCCTGCGTATATGTACAGAAATTGAAGCATGCATGCCTTGCTGATGAATTCACATCACCCAATCCTTTCGCAACCCTGCTCATCGGACCCGTCTTCACAGTCCTTACAACCCTCGCATACTAAGATACGCGATATGCAGGTGCCATTGCCGCAGGTAAATTCCTGCTGCGAGCAGGTTGGTCCGCAGTCATTTTCGTCGGAACCGTCGTGACAGTCAACATCTCCAGCACACACGAATTCCTGCCAAATGCAAAGACCATTCCCGCAGGTGAACTGTGACTGCGAGCAGGTCAGCGTTTGGCAGCCTTTCTCGTCGGAACCATCGGGGCAGTCTTCGTCCCCGTCGAACTGGAGCGAGTTCAGAATGCTGCGACTATCTCCGCAAGGAAACCCCGACTGTGAACAAGTCGTATTCCCGCCATTCTTTTCGTCCGAAGCGTCAGTACAATCGTTGATACTGTCGCACTGCGAACACTTTCGGCGCTGAGTGGTCCGGACATAAAATCTTCAGGCCTGTAGATACGGGCCTCGCAAGCTAACGCACCTTCGTCCGAGTGGTCGTTGCAGTCGGGAAGGCCATCGCACTGAAGTTGGTCCCAAATGCACTGGCCGTTTTGGCATGCCAATTGGTCCTCCATACACGGGCAGTCATTCTCATCAGAGCCATCAGAGCAGTCTTTTTCTCCATCGCACAGCCATTGAAGGAGAACACACCTGCCACCGTATGCTCCGCTGCAGGCGAATTGGTCTGAGTTGCAGGTCTTGGGAGGACACGTTGCCGTATGTTCGTCCGATCTGTCCACGCAGTCTGGATGCCCATCGCAGAACCGCCAGCTCGGTATGGATTGACCATTGAGACATGCGAATTGTCCCTGCATGCAGTTTGGAGGTGAACAGTTTGTCTCGTCGGAAGCGTCGCCGCAATCGTCTTCGCCGCGCACCCTCATTTGAGAGGGATGCACTTGCCCAGTAGTGCGCAACTGAACCAGTTCGTCAGACAAGGTCGGGGCGTTGGAGTCGTGCTCAGGCAGTACGAATCTGTGGTCCTTAGTAGGAAAGCGAAGACCAGGAGCGACAATAGGCTCATGAACAAAACAGCTGGCCTGGAGTCATTCATAGTTCTGGCAACGCACGACTGCGAGGTTTTCTGCCGGTCACTTTTCTCCTTCTCGAACGACGTGTAGGAGTCAACACTGTCTTCGAGCAGTAGCCTTCTTAAGGGCTACTGTGAAACTCTTCGATGACGGACGAGTTACTCAGAGGGCCGAATGTCACAAACACCAGACAGCCCCGAAGAAATCACATCTATCTCTCTCCAGGGAAATTCAAGCGTGTTCAGTCCAGGCCACCTCAGTTGCTCCGCTTCTGGGTCGTGTATAACTGGCCCAACTGAACGAAGCACGGGACCGAATTGTGTTCCGCTAACCTGACAGTTGCAGCGGCACGCAGATAAACTGCAGCAAACGATGTCCTACGCACCTTCGGGCGGTCTCCTGCAGTCGGCAAGGCGAACACTGGAAAAATGGGTTCATGCGTTTCGAGCTCATGCAAAGCGCCTCGCAAGCCGGACGCTTTCTTCACCGCACGTTCAATAAACGTTGTTAGAAAGAGCAGTCGCAAGAACAGGCCGCCCCGTGCTGTGATGACGCGTTTACGGCGTTTGCTGACCGCATAGAGAAACGACTGTTTATTGTCCCTCACGGCAGTGACGCCATTTCCGGCCTGAGAGATGACAACTACATTTTACGCCATGGAGAATCGCACTGCACTGGGGAACGGTAGGGGCGCATGCGATCAAGTTTGCACGCCCCTTGGAAGTGTACGCTTTAGCATCAGGCCCACAGAACACAGGAACCCTCTGAGTTGTCGAATAAAATAAGGCCTGAACAAGCAAAAATTAAAAATTCACAGGGACACCTTATTACCTTGTGCTGTCAATAGTATAACATTAGAACCTGTTGACGCCTTTACCCGATGTCGCGTCACTTCCGGTGTGGTGATGATATTTTCGGTCTGACGATGTCACTTTACTCCAGCCAAAAGGAATTATTCGCTCTGGTGACGTTACTTTGTCCAGCCAATTGTAATTACCCGGCCTCCTGACGTCACTTTTCTTCAGCCAATGGGCCAAAGGTATAATGAATCAGATATTTTGTCCCTCGTGAGACTTCTAGTGCTATGGTATTAAAATAAATCCTGCAGAAATCAAACACAAAGCAAGCAATCCTTTCCCTCCTCAGCCTTGCGGGCTCACTGATAAGTACCCTACGCGGTGATCCGTACTCCATATGGCGCGTGGATGCCGAGTCTGAGGCAATGCGATGAATCCCTGAAGCGAAATAGTCCTCCCCTAGGCTGTCATTTTGCGTCCATGTCCAACATTGTCGAACAAAAATTTTAAAAATTGCAAAATTGTAAGACACTGCTCTGGAAGTATGCAAGGTAATGGTCAAATCTTCTGATCTGTTGCAAAACCTTCCAAAAGCGCCTGTCCCGTAGTCTTCTTTTCTTGTGTCCCTGTTCCTACGCTGTTTTTTTCGCAAAAGCTTTCTTTTAAAGTATTTCTATCGACGCATCGAACAGTCAAGAGTGCCATAGAGAACCGATGGGGAGTGGTGTTGACAATAGCAAATACTTTAATAGAAAAAAAAAAATACAGGACTGCCGTCGGGTGATCTACAAATATACTGACTGTTATATTGATATCTTACACCATATGAAAAAAACCTGCGCTCAAAAACGGTTTCTCGCTCAAAACGCTTTTGTCCATAACTGTACGGTATGTTTCGGTAAATTACAGTTTAAGGGAGCACCAAAAGGTTGTTTACCACTGTCCGGCGGTAGTTCATTGGCGAAGCACTGAAAGGATTGCAAAGGTTGTTTCTGGCGCTTCTTCTGTGATCCACGCGGGAAGCTAAAGAAAAGAACGATAGGTAATCGAAGCGCTTGAAATTCATAGGGTGGAGTGTTAGCACTCCGTCCGTAATATTGGTAAAGAAGGAGACAGATTACCTCTGCGAGCTTATGCCACGCTTGAGAGAAGCGCGACACTGGTGAGTACAGATTAAAATGTATATAATGGCATATAAGCGCAAGTAAAGTATTAGTTGATGTCCAGCGAGTCTTCTGTATTGTTATGTGTAGGGTGCAGTAGTATGCGTGCGTGTGTAAGCGCGCGTATTGTATGCTCACGCTCGCTAGAAGAAATGAATCTCGGAAGCGGTTACCAACTCTCCAAACTGAATGCATTAGCGAGGTTTCAGCGGTTGTCTTTGACATCTACGACTTGGTAAAACAGAGTGAATTTGAATCGAACAGATTAAGCTAAGCAAAAAAAAAATCCGAGGTTGCAAAGAAATTGCCATTTCTCAGTATTCACCCTTATATTCCATATTCCGGTGGCCTGAGTAAATATACAAAATGCGTCTCATTACAGACCTCATGTGGTTGTAATTAAGTAGAATGATTTTTATTGAAGCAATTTTCGTTTTAGATGAGAAAAATTATTGAATGGCATCACTACCGATGATTGTTGTCACTTAATGCAATGGCACTGCACAACGCAGTGGCTCCGCCTCGAAACCTTAATCTGCCGCGTACTCTTACAATCAGGCGTTCATGCTCCCACGTTCTGATCGTAGCCGACACCATCTTTTCTCATGCGCCGTGCTAGCACGAGCAGTGACGCGCGGAGTGTCAAGGGATTCCGGAATTCGGCTCAGCGCACTTACAGGTTGCTGAAACTAACATTTTGCACAAATGGTTTTAAATAATCTTTCCAAGTTAGATGAGTGCTTTTTCGGCATAGCAATGTCAGCTGTGTAGTACATCACAATACAGCTAAGACGTGCTAATTAGCAGGATAGCTAACTAATACTGAATACTGATCTTTTTAAGTACTAGTTTTAGGCTCCCCAATTATGGAGATGCGTGTATGCAAGCCTAAGTAAAACCCGTATCAGCCTTTACAATCTCAGAAACCTGGCTACCTTCGGCGCTGTGGCCCAACAAATTTTGTCTACATCGCGCCAAAATTCATGCATTTTCTAGAAGCTTGCCGACAAAGCAACCTCTCCAGTGCATGTAACTCGCAGAAATACCCAAATTTGTTGGGCCACATCGCCGAGGGCAACCGAGATTTCGAAATTCTATGAACTGATACGAATATTATTTACGGTGGCCAACACAGAAAACGGGGGGGGGGGGGGGGGGGGTGTTCCTAAGTGATGGAGAAAGGTTGTACAACTTTCCCTCTGGAGGAGTATGCAGGCAAGAAACTTTTTAAAGTTGAAAAGAAACAGGAACATAAAACAACGAAGGCACGAAAATGACTACGGGGAGTAGAAGAAGAAGATGACTATCCGCAGAAAAACTTTCTTGGCGTTCACCGTTTGTTATTATTTTGAGGACAACAACAACAACAACAACGACACCACCACCGTACCTTGGTCAATCCTCCTGCGTGGGTATGTGTCATGTTTACTTAGGTAAACAACAACAACAATCAGAAAGGGAACGACGCCCACTATCGCGGATAGGAGGAAACTAACCATACAAATGTCTGAACTTATTCTTAAGAAGGTTAATAGAAGCGACGCTGACTAAGAGGTACGCTTTTTCTTCCATCTGGAATGCCTCAAGAATTAACTTCACCACGCGATCCCTGTAACCCCTGCAAATGGAGACTTTGAAGAAAATTAGGCTCACTCGTTGTTTCCGGAGCTAGTCCAAACCGCTGTAATTTTCAGCGCCGAAAGTGCAAGCGCTGCGCGCGCTAGCAGCGTCAATAGTGAACACACTAAGCTTTGGCCCTGACAGTGTACTAAGCGCAAAAATTTCCGTTCATCCATATTTCCGGCGGCCCGTACGGCCCCCATAGGAATGGATCAGAACATTAGAACATTACGAGATCGATAACTTTCCAATTCTTTTGGAATGGGCTGTGAAACATAGATGTGTGAAAATATCTCACTGAAGGCTTTCCAATGGCAGCACTTGGAAATATCGTTACAACGAAAGAAGAGGTATCGAAATAATGAGAAAGGCAGAAACACTCCTCCTTTTTTTAGCGGAGAGTATCAGTCGGTTTCGTCACTTTAGTTCGGTGCCCTTTCTTAAAAAAAAATAATAAAACACGTTTTTGTCTTATTCGGCCCGCGGCTTCTAACTGTTCTTAAGCAACATTGCTGACGCGATTAGTGATTGCTTCCAAGCCTCGGCCATAGCAGTACCTTAACAGCAGCTCAGCGTTCTCCAGCGAATAGCTGTCAAGTCTCAGGATCAATGTGACGGCGTTTGTGTGTCTGCGTGTGTGTGTGGGGGGGGGGGGAGCGGGTGCCATGGCGACTAATTTAGAGAGGTGAGGGGGCACACAATTCCCCTTACTGAAGAAAGTTACATGATGCCAGAGCCCCATACAGTTTGTCGTACAAATATTAAATTATCACATGCCCTACAAATGTCCTACACATGTCCAACAAATGTCATTCATTTTTAAAAAATCATCGTTTGACCAGCAGATATCATACAATGTCATACAAATTTTATGCCATTTGTATGACGAAGCCTGTATGACTTCATTGCATCATCGTTAAAGAACCCCAGGTGGTCAAAATTTCCGGAGCCCTCCACTACGGCTTCTCTCATAGCCTTAGTCGCTTTGGGACGTTAAACTCCATAAACTAAACATCATACTTTTTCAGGCGCTCCCCCCCCTCCCCCTCCTCTCCCACCAAAAAAAAAGGTTTACTTAACCGTGCCAGACGACGTTTCGGTATAGATACAAATATAGACACTATAACTAAGAAAACTCTCTCCCCTGAGGTGACTGACGAGTCTGACGGTGTTTTGAAGACGCCTGACCCCTTCTCCGCATGTGACCGTTTCAAGGGTACGGTTCTGGTCCTCGGAGCGCAGCCGCCTGTAGGAGTTGCTCAGTGCCGAAGCGACAGTTGACCCTCACAGCTCATCTATAGCATGCGACAGCTGCTATGGAGCAGGAAGAGCCGGCTACTTCACGAGCTGCTCCTCCTGCACCTCCCTGAGAACCTCGTGGTCGTCCTGGCCGCAGCAGGTTACCTTGGAGACGCTCCCGAAGCTGGTTGAACGTGTCTCGGACTGCTCCGGCCCGCGTTTTGTGGCTGGAATTCCGTCCCGTCGTCCAGTGTCGACGACCGGCAGTCAGGTGTCGAGGATGAAATCTACCAGCTCGCGAACACCGGTGCCGCACTTCGAGTGTCCATTCCTCATCGCTGCACCGACGGTAGGGCCGTCATTCCAGTTCCAGCCACCGATCAACCCTACACCATGATGGGCTCTGCTGGTACCACCGCAAGTTCGGCACCGCTGCCCCCCAGTTCCGGCAGCCTTGCCTGTGCTCAGGCGAGTGACTGATGGCTCTGCACCCAGCTGCCTGCTGCTCTACGTCACCGAGAGGATATCGAGATGCCGCTTCCTGGCGGACATCGGTGCCGAGGTTAGCGTCGTGCCCGCGTCGTGCCGACTCGATCGGCAACGCGCTATGCCAGGAGCGCCTTTGCAGGCGATGTACACCTCCCAGATCGCAACCTGCCGACAGCGCTCATTCACCGTCGATTTGGGCTTACGCCGCACCTTCCATGGGATTTTTATTATCGCGGACGTGTGGTTCACTAGACTTGAAGTGGACTTCCTCGCCAATTTTGGCCTGGCTGTAAACACTTGTTCTCGCCCACTTGTGGACCACACGACTCACCTGTCCGTGAACTGCATTCTCGCCTCTGTGCCCGCCACCACCCTCCAAGTTGTGCCGTGGCTGCCATCGCCAGCTTTCACTCTGATTCTTGTCGATTTTCCTGCCATCACGAGGCCCAGCTACCTCGAGTTTCCGCTTCGAAACGCCGTCACACACCACATACTCACTACGGGCCCGCCAGCATTCTGGCCGCCGCGTCGTCTTGCTAGCGACCGCATCTCCAATGACCGCCGCAAAATTCATCAAAATGCTGCAATTGGGCATGTTTCGGCCGTCATCCGGCAGCTGGTCTTGGGAGCTGCATATGGCGAACTTGTGGCGACCTTGTGGCGACCTTCGCGCCGTGAACGCCCGCACCATCCAGGATTGATATTCCCTCTCTCGTCCACCACTTCGCGGCCAATATAGATGGCATGGGAAATTTAAGGCGGAAGCCTTTAATGCCTCATCGTAGTAAGCAGAAGTTGTGGACAGAAATGTCACGCTTTTCAATTGGTCGAAATGGTCGTGACGTCGCAGTCCGCGAATTTCAAACGGGGCCAATTGTACTTTGGCTGGAAAGGGACTGCAAAATAGAGCCACCTCCGGGTGATCTAGTCACAGCTCCTTCTCTTGAGCGGTGGGAGACAGTGCTGGCTAGCTCTGACCCCAGAACGCAAGTTTTGGCGGTGGAGTGGGCTGACAAAGTCGTCGAGGGCTATGTACTCTCGACCACTTAACGCGACCTCTTGCCAAGCTCTTCCCGGCGAATAAAATGTTTTACAATCAATGGAAACCATGCAACCAATTAAAGGGATGGTATAGCGATGCTCCAAGTAGATAGGTTTCAGTTAATTGGTTAATTAACCAGTTAGCCTAATTATCCTTTCTAGTCAGACAAGATAAATAAATAAAATCGAGTAGGAAATTGGTCGAGCTCGGGATTCGAACCTCGGTCTCCAGTGTGCGAGACGAGCACGCTACCACTCCGCCAATCCAGCTGGATGGTTTAGAAGGAACAAAGGCGCGTTTAGTGAACACGGTGTCTTCATTCACTCCCATCTTCCTCCCTTCCCTCACGGCGAGGTTCAGGTGTCCACCGATATACGCGAGACCGATGCATTTCCTTTCCTCAAAAGCGAATTTACCGACGAGCAAGGTGTACAGCCGAACGGGCGATGGCGTTCTGTGGATTCCCTGGCAGCCTTGCAAGACGCTGTCACGTTCCACTCAGAGGCGAAGCTGAACGTCTTTACCACACATCAGTGACACAAGCAGCAACCCCGCGCCTAATGGTTCCGCCTCACCGCACTTTAGGTCAACAAAGTGCCCCCTGAATTTTTTTTCCAAGATTGATCTCGAGAAAGCCTATCATCTGGTCTCGCAGAAGCCTGCAGACATACCTAATACAGACATTGTAACACCTCTTGGCCTCTTCGAGTGCGTCCTCATGCCTTTTTGTCTGCGAAACTGTGCTCATAAATTCCAACTCTTCATCAACGAGTTCACTCGTGGCCTGCGTTTTGTGTTCGCCTACCTGATCTGCTGGACGCCAGTTCCTCGTCTGAAGAGCACGTTGAACACCTGAGCCTGGTCTTTTCACGCCTCGAAGAACACGGTCTCGTCATCAATTTGGCTAAATGCGTTTTCGGCGACAGCGATATCGAGTTCCTTGGCCAACATGTAACGGCGCAGGTGATAAGGCCTTTGGACCGCAAAGTAGGGCCGTCCGGGACTTTTCTCACCCCGAGTCGGCTCGCAAGCTCCGAGAGTTCCTCGGCCTCTTGAACTGACACACACGTAACCTGTCTTGAATTACACTCATTACCCTGCCCATCATCGATCTCCTGAATCGTCACGCTGTCCTCGTACTGCGTTTGAGTAGAAAGCCGCCGAGGCTGCTAAGCGCACCCTTGCCGAAGGTAATCTACTCATGCGGCCACTGGCCGACGCCCCGTTGCGTCTCGTCACCGATGACCCCGGTGTAGCTGTAGGCGCCTTTCTGCAACATGTTCACCACGATTTGTGGTGCCCACTGGGTTTCTTCTCCCAGAAAATCAAGGCCGCAGAAAGGTGCTATAGTACGTTCGGCCGTGAGTTCCTTGCTGTCTACCTCGCCATTCAGCACTTGCGCCGCACCTTGGAAGGAGCCGTTTTTCATGTGCTTATGGACTTTTTTATATGTTTATGTGCTTGCATTTCGTGAGAATCAGAGCTCATAAAACCGCACGAGAAATAAGACACCTGAGGTTTATTTCTGACTTTACGGTGGACATCCGATACATCGAAGGGCCCGTGAACAGCGCAGCCGAGTCGATTCCCCGTATCGATGCTCTTGCATCAGGCGCGCTGGAATTCGCAGCGCTGACTGCAGCACAGAAGTTAGACAGCGAGCTTCAAGCCCTCCAAGCCTCCTCTGGATACCTATTTTTGTCGCCAGCGCCTATGCCCTTCTGGTCGGGCAGTATCGTGGGCGAGGTCTCCAGTGGTTCTCCAGGTCCTTTTGTTCCCACTGCTTTCCACCGCCAAGTCTTCGAACAGCTGCACAACGCTAGCCATCCTGGCATTCGTGCTATGCAGCGGCTCATGACGTCTATGTTCGTCTCGCCTGATGTCAACCAAGATGTGCGTCGGTGGGCTCGTGAGCGCTTGCACTGCCAGCGTGCTAAAACGACGCGCCACAGGATGTCGCCTTACCACCTTTTCTTCTCTCCCGACTGCTGTCACATCGGCATTTTACACGCCGACATTGTTGGCCGTCTTCGCCCATCAAGAGGTTTCCGCTACATACATACGTGCATCGACCGCCACACACGGTGGCCCGAAGCCTTTCCACTGCCTTAGATCACGGCGTCTACTGTGGCGTCATCATCATCATCAGCCTGACTACTACCACTGCAGGGCAAAGACCTCTCATGTCTCCTGGTCTTTGCATGTCTCCTGGTTGTTGTTACTGCCTTTGTGATGATGATGATGATGTCCGCGGGCGTAATGACACATAACCACAGCGGGTGACCGGCCAGGGTGCGTAGCGGATGCAAACGCACTCATGTACAAGATGTGGAGTAATTGAATTATTTTGTCTTAGACTACTGCCCTGCTGACCGCCAGTCTTCTCCTTCCACTCTGCGGGAAAGGGGGGTGGGCGAGGGAGCTGTCATCGGCTGTCACGACGATTTAAGCATCGCATTTCTTTTTCGCTGCTGTCCATGCTATAGTCACCCGTTGATTTACCCCTGGTAATTCAGTTCATTGTACGTAAAAAATTATGGCTGAGGCTTAGCTAAGCTTAAGCCTAGTCAGATGCGAAGCATATTGGTGCCTAGGCTTGGTAATACATGGCTTTCCTTGGTTGCATACTTGGTCATTTTAATAGAACCACTAGAAACCTTCGTCGTGGGGGAAGACAACGGCATGGCTACAGCGGAACGCCTACTAACCCCGAGACGCGCGTTGGGTGAGCGCCTGGATTGCCACGGAAGCCGCGTCTGCCTGCCCGGTAGAGCGAGCGTTTCACCTACACCGATTGTGAACGCGCGTTCGAAATGCGCGGGAATTCCGCTCGAGGACATTCCGGCGTCTGTGCAATGGCATCGTCACGACGACGTCACGGTGTCACGTGGCGTGACGGCTAGGGGTCCCACGGCGATGGCGCGAGGTGGAGGCCGCCTCTCTCATCGGATGTCATGTGGTGTGACGTCACGGTGTCACGTGGTGTGACGTCACGGTGTCCCGTGCTGTGACGTCACGGTGTCACGTGGTGTGACGTCTAGGGGTCCCACGCCGACGGCGTGAGTGGTAGCTCTAGCAACATGCTTCGCATAAAAACTAACGTCTACAGACCGAACTAAACGAACATTCTTTTGTTCTTAACAGCGATTAGGCATATCGCTCACCCAGAGGTCCCTACTGAAAAGTACACCTGATTAAATATAACTACATTCTACCAGATGGAGTTCAAAACTAGGTTACGGAATGTAACCTTCAACACATGTAACCAGGTGTACGGTCCATTTTAAAACTTCCGAGACAGAACTCAACTGCATGTACAGATTGTCACGGGCTTATTTGAATGCCTCCGTATATCTCAATAAATAGAGAACTTTAGGGCTCCCATTTCGAGGACTTTTAAGTGCCTCCCAAGAAAGCCTCAAACTTCCACTACCCACTTCGGCAACACACCGTGCGCTCTGAGAGCCTTTCATGCTGGCAGTCGCACAGCGCTTCTCTAATATTCACGGGGCTTCGTTCACCGCAATTTGTGAAGGGTTTGAGCGTTCAGCTCATTCCTAACTGACAACGATTCCGGTTTGCCTTTCTCCATCTAACCCCGTATGTACATGGGAGCGCCGATGCAGAAAGAGCACGACCCCACATAAACTGGCAAAATTGTTTCTTCTTGAGAACTCTTGCAAAGAATAGCACAAAGACTAAGAGCAAGCCACGTTCGTTCTTTTCAGAAGAAACTTAGGGAATTAAACTGCTCCTTGGCAGGGCAGTCATTCTCGTCGGAGCCGTCCGGGCAGTCCTTTCGGTGGTCACAGCGAGAGTGGCGAGGAATACAAAGGCGTCCAGAAGCACATGCAAACTCGTCACCCGAGCAGCCACGGCTACCTTTTGCGCCGCAGTTCATCTCGTCGCTGCGATCATTGCAGTCGTATCGGCCGTCACACTTCCACTGCTTCGAAATGCACGTGCCGTTGTCGCAGCTGAAGTAATTCCCTTTACATTCCAGCGGCTTCTTTCGGCAGGAGTCCGGTTCGTCGGAGCCGTCCTCGCAGTCTTTGTGTCCGTCGCAGAAGCGCGTTTTGTTGATGCAAACGAAGGATCCGTTTCGCGAGACGCATCCGAACTGCTTGTGAGGGCACGCCGCCATCGTCGTGCAATTCTGCTCGTCCGACCCACCTGAGCAGTCACGGTACCCGCCCTTGCAGGAGGACTTACCCCCCTGACAGAGCATACGGAATGTACAGTTCTGCTCGTCCGAGCTGTCTGAGCAATCGGGGTCACCGTCGCAGTGCCACGATTTGGGGATGCACCGGCTATTGTCTTTGCACGCCAACTCGTCGTCCGTACAGCGGATTTCCGAAGGACAATGCTGCTCGTCCGAGCCGTCTGAGCAATCGGGGTCACCGTCGCAGAGCCAATATTTGGGGATGCACCGGCTCTTGTCTTTGCACGCGAACTCATCTTTACTGCATCGTATTTCCTTACAGTTCCGCTCGTCCGAGCCGTCTGAGCAGTCGGGCTCACCGTCGCAACGCCAAGTGTCTTTAATGCAGCGGCCGTTGAACACGCACGTGAACTCATAATTCGAACACTTGTCTACAGAGGTGCAATCCAGCTCGTCCGACCCATCTGCACAGTCGCGGTCACCGTCGCACCGCCAATCAGACCTGACGCATCTGCTGTGGTCTTTGCACGGCTCCTTACCATCCTCACAGCGCAATTCAGGTGTACAGTTCTGCTCGTCCGAGCCGTCTGGACAGTTGCGGTCACCGTCGCAAAGATATTTTTTCCAGAGGCAGTAGCTGTTGTCTTTGCACGCGAACTCATCTTTGCTACAGCCCATTGGGGTAGGACAATTCCACTCGTCCGAGCCGTCTGTGCAGTCGCGGTCACCATCACAGAGCCAAATGTCTTTAATGCAGCGGCCATTGACTACGCACGGGAAGTGATCTTTCGGACACTCCACCACGGAGTTGCAGTTCTGCTCGTCCGACCCATCTGTGCAGTCGCGGTCACCGTCGCACAGCCAACGTTCCCTGATGCATTTCCTGTTGTCTTTGCACCGGATTCTGCCTCCCTCACAGCGTATTGGAGATGTACAGTTCAGCTCGTCCGAAGCGTCTTTACAGTCACGGCGACCGTCGCACCACCACGTTTTCCGGATGCACCTGCTATTGTCTTTGCACGGCAGCTCTTCATTGCCACAGCTTCTTGCAGACGTACAGTTCTCCTCGTCCCCACCGTCCGAACAGTCTCGGTAGCCGTCGCACAGCATATTTTCCACGATGCAGTAGCTGTTGTCTTTGCACGGGAACTGAAATTTTCCACACCGTAATCCGGATGTACAGTCCTGCTCGTCCGAGCCGTCTGAACAGTCGCGGTAACCATCGCAGCGCCAAGCGCCTTTAATGCAGCGGCCGTTGTCCACGCACGTGAACTTACCGTGCGAACATTTCTTTAGAGAAGTGCAGTTCTGCTCGTCCGACCAATCTGAGCAATCGGGGTCACCGTCGCACCACCAATTTTTGTCGACGCACTCAGAATTGTTTTTGCAGGGGTTCTCAGATGCCCGACAGGGTGCACAGTTCTTCTCGTCCGAGCCGTCTGAGCAGTCGGGTCTACCGTCGCAGAGCGAGTCCGGATAAATGCAACGCGAGTCCTTGACGCACAAAAACCGATCATTCGAACATTTATGTATGGGGGTGCAATTCTCCTCGTCCCACCCATCTGAGCAGTCGCGTGTGCCGTCGCACAGCTGCCATTTTTCGATGCATTCCATGCTGTCTTTGCACGGTAGCTCCCAAAACGAACAGCGTGGTCGGTATCTGCAGTTCCGCTCGTCCGAGCCATCTGAGCAGTCGCGAATGCCGTCGCAGCGCCAAAGGTAACTAAGGCAGCGGCCATTGTCGCACAAGAACTCTTGTTTCGAACATTTGGTTGGAATTCCACAATCCTGCTCGTCCGACCCATCTAAGCAGTCACGTTCACCGTCGCAAAGCCAATTTTGCCTGATGCATTTGCTGTTGTCTTTACAGCTGAAATGATCGTGTCTACAGTTTTCCCCGTATATACAGTTGTCCTCGTCCGAGCCGTCTATGCAGTCACGATCACCGTCGCATCGCCAATACATGTTAATGCAGCGGCGGTTGTCCGCGCACATGAAATTAGGCCAGTTACAAATCTGTAATGAAGTGCAATTCTGCTCGTCCGACCCATCTGAGCAGTCGCGATCACCGTCGCACAGCGAAGTTTTCGAGATGCACTTGCTATTGTCTTTGCACGGCAGCCTACCATATTCACAGCGTATCCGAGACGTACAGTTCTCCTCGTCCCAACCGTCTGAGCAGTCTCGGTAACCGTCACACAGCATATTTTTCATGATGCAGCTGCTGTTGTCTTTGCATGCGAAACTAAATTTTCCACAGCGTAGTCCGGATTTACAGTCCCTCTCGTCCGAGCCGTCTGAACAGTCGCGGTAACCATCGCAGCGCCAAGCGCCTTTAATGCAGCGGCCGTTGTCCACGCACGTGAACTTACCGTGCGAACATTTCCTTAGGGAGGTGCAATTCCGCTCGTCCGACCAATCTGAGCAGTCTGGGTCACCGTCGCACCACCAATTTTCCCTGATGCACTTGCTGTTGTCTTTGCATCGGATCTCACCTACCCCACATAGTGCACAGTTCTCCTCGTCCGAGCCGAGATAGCAGTCGCGTATACCGTCGCAGCGCCGGTTGTCATTAATGCACTCGCCATCTGGACACATGAAGAGACCTTTCGAACATCGGTTCATGGGAGTGCAATGCTTCTCGTCCCACCCATTTGAGCAGTCGGGTTTGCCGTCGCAGAGCAAATCTTTATAGATGCATTCCGGGGTGTTCTTGCACGGCAACATACTTCCCTCGCAACGCATTCGGAATGTACAGTTCTGCTCGTCCGAGCCGTCTAAGCAGTCGCGAGTACCGTCGCAGCGCCAATAGTAGTTGAGGCAGCGGCCGTTGTCGCACCTGAACTCATGCTGCGAACATTCCCTTAGAGATGTGCAATTATGCTCGTCCGACCCATCTAAGCAGTCGCGGTCCCCGTCACACAGATAAGTTTTAGAGATGCATTTGCTGTTGTCTTTGCACTGGAACTCATCTCTGTCACAGGGATAGAGGGATGTACAGTTCTGCTCGTCCGAACCGTCTAAGCAGTCGCGCTCACCGTCGCAGCGCCAGTAGTGGTGAATGCAGCGACCGTTGTCCACGCACGAGAATTCATCTGTCGCGCACTTCATTACAGAGCAGTTCTGCTCGTCCCACCCATCTTTGCAGTCGCGCTGAGCGTCACACAGAGAAGTTTTATAGATGCATTTGCTGTTGTCGTAGCACGGGATATCTGAGTCGGAACACCGTATTCGGATTGTACAGTCCTGCTCGTCCGAGCCGTCTAAGCAGTCGCGAGTTCCGTCGCACATCCAATTTTTCTTGATGCATTTGCTGTAATCTTTGCAAGGTACGGTACCTGCCACACAGCTTAGTTTCGCTGTACAGTTCCTCTCGTCCGATCCGTCGGCGCAGTCCCGCTCACCGTCACATCGCAGCGTGGCCGGAATGCATGGCCCAACTTCTCTGCACATGTACTCGCCTTCATAACACGTCGTCTTGTTGGTGCAGATATATTCGTCCGACCCGTCGCTGCAGTGCTTCGTTCCGTCACAGACATGCGCCCAGGCGACGCACTGGTATAGTAGCCTGCACTCGAACTGCTTCCCTGTGCAGTAGGGAAAGATTTGGGCAGCGCTTGGAAGGACATATGAAGTTCCAGATGCGAGGATGGCGGTCAGGAATAGCAGTGTCGAAGTAAACCGGAGGGATGTTGAAACCGCCCGCAGCTCAGCTTTCATGATGTTCACGATGCAATGCCCACCAACTGCAGGGAAAATACAAAGGTCAAGTTCGGAAAGTCATGCGAATGAAGAGTACTCACGCGTTGAGGTCCCTGGTCGAGTTCTCTCCCGGCCTGCGCTGATAAGTGGCTCAACGAAGTGGCTGCTTCTGTATGGGACTGGATGTGCCGAGGGCTGTTCTCTTTGTGGCTAATGCTTAATCCCTCTGGCGAGGAATGCCATCAAAAGGGATCTGAGGATGTGCATTTCTTGATATGAACCTAATCCTGATAAACGTCGGCACTTGAGATAACCGGCTGATCAAAGGCCGTTAGCCGGGCACGTATTTTTGATCTGCCGCCCCAGCAGGAAGTCGTACGGTTCAGGCCGATATGGAACGAGCCTCGCGCCGGAAGTGTCCGCTTTTCAATTTCTTCAACTCTGAGTTAAGATCCAGTTCTTGACAGCGGTCGGGCGGTAGCTCATCGAAACAATTCTTTATATCTGCGCCAAATTCCACTGTAATTATAATATTATCGAGTTGGACGATATTGTACGACATGTATTTCGGTGTGGTGCTGAGGAGGAAGACGAAGACTTTGTTCTCACGAGAACGCTGCCATTTTATTTGCCATTTTTCTTTGAGGCGAACCAACCAACCAACTCTGCCTTCACGTCTGTGTAGACTTTTCGCGATTTGTGCCGTAACCAGGAGGCGCCGGTCCCTTTTCCACACGGAAATGGAAGTGGAGGCTCAAGGGCCTCCCATGAAACCCGGTGGGTTGGCAGCGGCCGTCCATAGAAAACGCCCCTACAACGTTATGATGCCAGCATCCAGGCCACCACTGTTGCTGGGCCGCTAGTGATGACTCCTCAATCGGCGATGGGTTCGTATGGGTCCTCATCAAGAAGGACAATAGGAAACTGCGGCGACGTGGACAGTCCTTCGCATCAAGCAAGGCTATGATCGTCACGGCGCGAGGTCCCCCAACACGCACACTCTTGTTTGTACCAGAGACGCCAAACGACAACCTCAGCCTCCTTAACAGACAAGCCACGTCCATGTTCCTTGAAGACCTCGGCCCTAGAGGGATTAAAGACGTTAGAGTTCACCTCTACGAAAACATAATCGTCATCGATGCAACGGTGTGGAGCGCACTGCAAAGTTTGACCAGCGTAAACAAACTCGACAGCATTGCGTGCGATCCCATGTCCTCCAAGACAGCGGAACAACAGCCGGCGTCATTTACAACGACGACAAGGCGATCGCTGACGCTGATGATTTCTCTATCTTTATCAAGTCAACGTTCCACAGCATTTCATTAATGCAAGTTCAATGAGTTGCGAAAACTAAATGTGTCAAGCTTACCTTGAAGTGCGACTGCATAACATCGTATGTGAAAGCTGGGCATTTTATACACCTGGTTCAGCCTTCCGTGCGCGAGTACGCTAAAGACAGCAGAGGAACGCGCTTCACGACTCGAAAAGCGCCGCAGATAACGCAACTGACCAGGCTTAGCCAGAGCTGAACAACGCCTAATTTTTTCTTCTCCACCTCCTCTTCGAGCTAAAGTTCATGGAGGTGAAGCAAGGGCCTTCAGATAGCGAGGAAAAATTACGAGGAACTTTAGCGGCTGAAGTGGTGAAAGGCGAAAGCCTGAGTGCTGCATTCTGCTACGCGATTGTTCCCTGCACATTTTGTTGGTGCATTAATTAACTGCCAATTAATGACGCTTAAGCTTCGCCTTTAGGAGTGGAACGCGACAGCGTGTTGTAGCGCTGCCACGGAGTCCAAGGAGCGCCACCACCCGTTCGGCGCGAAGCGTTGCCCTTTGAACACAACACTTTTTGACGAAAGGAAATGGGGCTGTAATTCTCTGTCACCTCGGTGGACACCTGAGCCGCACTGTACAGGAATGGAGGAAGTGTGACTGAAAGAAGAAAGAGGGGCCGTAAGGAAGAAAAGGAAAATTGTATTTGAGGAAAGGAAATTACGCATTAACTGTCTCACATATCTCAGTAGACACCATTAGAAAATTGTATTTGAGGAAAGGAAGTTGCGCAGTAACTGTCACACATATTTCGGTGGACACCCGTCAAAATCCGCGAGCGGTGACGTCACGTAGGACAATTTGGACTAATCTGAAACGCGGACAAATACGCCTCGCTCGTCGGTAAATTGGTTTTTGGGGAAAGGAAATGTATCTGTCTCTCATATCTCGGTGGACACCTAAACCTCGCCGTAACGGGAAGGGAGTGAACGAAGACACCGTATTCACTAGACGCACCTTTGTTCATTCCAAACCATCGAGCTGGCATGGGGGAATGGGCGAGGAAGAGGAAGAAGCCGTTCTGTGAGGCTGTGCATCAACATGCTCCTTGCTGGAAACAGCGCATCGGCCGTTGGCCGAGGTCTTCCGACGTCTCAGGACACTAGGGACTCGTACAAAGTTGTCCTTCCCCGATTGCCTAGCGGTAATGTTGTCCTTAATACCGTTTTCCTGCATGCTGACCTTAAGGGTCACCCGTACCGAGCACCTGACTTCCGTGACGCACTCGCACAGATATTGGATCTCCGGGAAGTTTTGTGCATTGGTCAATACCAAAATGAGCCACGTGCTGATGGTTACCTACGAGAGTAGTTCTTCCAAACAGAAGCTTGTTAACAAAGCGGAGTTTCCTGCCAAAGGACTGAGGTGCACGGTGTTCTACCCGGATACTAAGAACGTCAAGGTTAAGCTCCTTTGGCTTCCCCGCTATATGGAGCACCGGAGGATTGTGGAAGCATCAGAGCCTTATGGCACGATTCAGTCTGTGGAGCGTGAAAAGTGGCGGTGCCCAGGGATGGAACATATGGAAACGGCGAACCGTGAAATCTCCCTCACACTCAAGGATGGAGTGTTAGCAAGCACAATTTTACACACACTTAATGTTTATGGCGTCCAGGCATTAGTCCTTATCCCAGGGAGACCTCCACTGTGCCTCCTTGGTAGCCGGGTTGGACAAGTACGGCGCCAGTGCCGCACTCCTCGATGCACCCAGTGCCGACGCTTTGGCCATACTGTGGAGAACTGCGTCTTGAGTTACGCTGACAGGCTGCGTCAAGGCCAGTGGTCACGGGAAGATGACGTGGCATCAAAACACATCATGGATGTGTCTGAGGTTGTCGACGCGACCGGAGAACTAAGTCGTGAGCATCGAATAGATGGGGAACAGAAGCCTTCAACACCTCAAATCAACACGGAATCTGAAGCGACTGGTCATCTAGCATCCGCGCCTCCAGATCGAAAATCGCCGGACCCGGGCCCCCCCGTGAGTGCTACAGGGACGAAGCTTAACAGAGTACACTGTGGGGCCAGGTGGTCATACATAATCTGAACGAACAAACGTAGCGTTTAAACAGGACACAGAAAGAACCGCACGAAGATTTTAGGAAGGGGTAAAGATCAATTGGCGAGGGAAATCTTGGTGGTGGTGGTGGTGTAACACATTTATTTATACTATATGCAAGAGAGATATTGCTTGGACCCTGCCTGAAGGGCCCGGCCCTCACAATCACTAGGAGGGATCCCTAGTCCGGGACCCCTGTGGCCTCCGCGGCGGCCCGGGCTCTTGTCACCAGGGCTCGTTGGTCCTGGAGAGTTGAGCAGCCGAGCAGGGCAGCCTCCCAGTTCTATCGGGTGGGGTGGGGGTGGGGTGAGAAAGCAGGATTGGCAGGGCATGCCCACACCATGTGATACGTGTCCGCAAACACTTCCCCACAGTGTGGACACTCTCCCGAAAAGGCCGAATTGAAATGTTTGAGCACTGCCGGGCACAGTACCGTGCTGGTGTAGAGGCGAAGTAGCCAACCCTCCTCTGCCTTCTTGAGGCCTTTACAGGGGGTTGGGTATCGGCCGTGAGCGTTTTGATACAGGAGGGAGATCTCCCGAAAAGTAACAGCCGGATTAAAATCAGTCGCCGGATCAGGCGGCGAGAGAGGCGATGCCCGGTGGTTAAGCGCGCGGGCGGTAGTGTCGGCTACCTTATTTCCCTCTATCCCCGCATGTGCTGGGGCCCAGATGATGGTACGCCGGGTTGGGAAATCCCGGTACTCACATCTGTGTAAAATTTGGAAGGCACGATCTGGAATTTGGCCCTGTTCAAAATAGCGGCAAGCTCCCCTTGAGTCGGTGATAATGACTCGAGACGCTGGATCCGCAGCTGCAAGTGCGGTAGCAACTTCCTCCGCGAATGTAATGTTGGGGGCACGGAAGGTGAGGCCCTGAACTGGGTTGTTTTGGTGGACAACGGCAGCCGTGTAAAAACCCCCATGGTGTGCACCGGTCGCGTCCGTGTAAAACACCCCTGGTCGAGGACCATACTGCTTGGAAAATGCCTCCGCTAAATATCACAACGCGGTAGTGACACGTGCATTAGGAGGGTTGAAATGCGGGCCAGTTGGTACATCGTAAACTGAGAAAAAACCAGTCACACAAGACGACGGACAAGAAGAGTGTACACACCACAACGACTGGACTAACAACTGAAGTTTATTGGAAAATACATGGTCCGAGCAAGGCCAGCAGAGCATGCGCAACAGCATCATCACTAATCACTGCGCAAAAGAGACAAAGACAAGAAATCTAAACTATCGTGGACGATCTAAAAAAGCAAATTCTTTTTCAAGTAAGCTCACCGAAGTTGTGCTTATACAATCAGAGCCTAACAAACCGATATGATATGCCTCCAGAATTTCCCGCTCCTGTTTTCCCTTGCCTCTACCAAGAATGGTGGCATTGCTAAACAAAGGATAACAGCCACATTCGTTGCAATGGCGAGGCAAGTTTGCACCGCCACCGGACCCCAGGGAGGAGTGATGCTCACGAAGCCGGTCATTAATACACCGGCCAGTTTGGCCGATGTAAACTCTCTCGCATGTGAGGGGGAACTTGTACACCACCTGTGCGACACATGTCGAGAAGCGATTCTCATGCTGCGTTGTGCACACGTGGTTCCTTTCCCTGCCTCGAGAAATGCGCGAACACAGTCCCGACAGCTTGCAAGGAGCAGAGAACACCATGCTCACTCCCTGCTTGGCCGCCACTTTTTTCAAGTTGTGGCTCACTTTGTGCACGTACGGCATGACCTCGAACTTCTTTCGTTCAGTTGGCCCAACGTCAGTCCTCTTCGTGCGTCCTTTCTTGAGGTTCTGAAGCAGCGATTCAGCCACTGCCTTCAAAAGGGGTTTAGGGAACCCCGCGGCTTCCAAACCTTTGCATTGATTGTCAAGGCTGGTTTTGATGGTATGGTGACAGCTTTTTCCCAGTGCATTGCGGAAACAGTTCATCGCAATCCCTCTCTTTACAATCTTAGAGTGCGCAGAACCGAAAGGTAACAAAGCTTTCTTGCTTCTAGGCGAAAACATCCAGCATAAATGGCCATCGTCAAGGAATGTTAGTTGCAGTTCTAGGAACCTGATAGAATGATTGCTAGGGAGTTCATGAGTAAAATTAAGAGTGCGTGAAGAAGCTTTAAAAGCAGTCAAAACATCGTCTACTGCTGCGGGCAGAGTGTCATTAGGTGAAAGGTCTAAAAATACTAAAAAATCGTCCACGTACCTAAAAACTTTGCACACACGCTTGTCATGAAGTAAGTTTTGAAGTGTTCTGTCAAATTTTGCTAAAAATATCTGGGAAAGCACTGGGGCAACGCTAGAACCAATACATATTCCATTTTTCTGAAGGAACAAGGAACCTTTGAATTCAACAACAGTAGATGACAGGTAAAAAGATAACAACTCCAAAAAAGAATCAACCGGCATGCCACATGCGTTCTGAAAGTTCACAGGACTACAATAATCAATAAGATCACGCACGGCTGCAAAGAGTTCATCGTGGGGAATGCTGTAGAAGAGGTCCTCAATGTCAACCGAAAAAGCCGTGGTGGCACCGGGGATGCCGAGATTAAGTGCGTCAACAACCGCAGCCGAGCTGGCCACGCTATAAGGGTCCTGTACAGGAAGGGCCGTCAACTGCTGCTGAAGAAATTGGCTCACTACCTTCTGCCATGAACCATTCTCCGTAACGATGGCTCTCAGAGGGCAACCCACCTTGTGTGTTTTAGCTGAAAAGAACACTTGCAGGCGGTCACCCTTGCTTTTCATGACACCATTCGAAAGTTTCTCCAAGTTGTTTTCTTTCAGGAGCTTCATGGCGGCGGTCTTTATCCTTGAGGGCTTCCGACTAGTAGCCACGAAGTTCTTCGACACAGCAGCCAATGCCTTCTCTCCAAAAGACTTTGTCGGGAGGACCACGAAGCCACCTTCCTTGTCCGCTTGGAGGAGGGTCAGGTCATTTTCGATGAAGTGGTCGACAACTCGGTTTAGCGCTCGTTTGCTCTGCACTAACTGCTTGCCATCAACCTTCAAAAGAACGTCCACCCCTTCAGACAAACAGCGCTGTTTCTCATCCTTGTGTGCTTTATCAGCCAGCCGATGTACGGTGGCTAGCAGCTCATGGCTCCTTAAGTTTGGTGTGAGGCTGTACTTAGGGCCATTTTTCAGCAGGTCATCAACATCCTTGGGCACTGTCGCACCTTCCAGGTATACAACTGAGGCTCTGTTTTCCTTTGCCCGTTCTTTTTTTGGCAGATGCACCCTCAGCTGATTCCAGAACGCTTCCGTTGCCTGGCCTGCCAAACGGCGGTGCTCCTGGAGGCAGCGAGCTCCTGACAGCTCGTCACGTCCCGCGAAGCACAACACTCGCAACCAATCGTGCAGAAGCCTCACTTGCCTCCAGCACTCCGATTTCCAGATCTTGACCATTCTCTTCCAATGGCCGGTCGAAGGCTCCAGCAACCCGAAGAACACCACCAGCTCTGGTGGAGCAATGTTGACCTTGAGGCAATGGGAAAGGGTGCGCGCTCGACAAGTGATGGAAGCAATTGCACTAACACAAAGCGTAGCCTGACTGCGCGGAGTATGAACATTTAGAAAGACGCCCACTGAAGAAGAAATAGTATGCAGAAGGGTTGAAATGCGGGCCAGTTGGTATTCTCGAGGCAGGGAAAGGAACCACGTGTGCACAACGCAGCATGAGAATCGCTTCACGACATGTGTCGCACAGGTGGTGTACAAGTTCCCCCTCACATGCGAGAGAGTTTACATCGGCCAAACTGGCCGGTGTATTAATGACCGGCTTCGTGAGCATCACTCCTCCCTGGGGTCCGGTGGCGGTGCAAACTTGCCTCGCCATTGCAACGAATGTGGCTGTTATCCTTTGTTTAGCAATGCCACCATTCTTGGTAGAGGCAAGGGAAAACAGGAGCGGGAAATTCTGGAGGCATATCATATCGGTTTGTTAGGCTCTGATTGTATAAGCACAACTTCGGTGAGCTTACTTGAAAAAGAATTTGCTTTTTTAGATCGTCCACGATAGTTTAGATTTCTTGTCTTTGTCTCTTTTGCGCAGTGATTAGTGATGATGCTGTTGCGCATGCTCTGCTGGCCTTGCTCGGACCATGTATTTTCCAATAAACTTCAGTTGTTAGTCCAGTCGTTGTGGTGTGTACACTCTTCTTGTCCGTCGTCTTGTGTGACTGGTTTTTTCTCAGTTTACGATGTACCAACTGGCCCGCATTTCAACCCTTCTGCATACTATTTCTTCTTCAGTGGGCGTCTTTCTAAATGTTCATACTCCGCGCAGTCAGGCTACGCTTTGTGTTAGTGCAATTGCTTCCATCACTTGTCGAGCGCGCACCCTTTCCCATTGCCTCAAGGTCAACATTGCTCCACCAGAGCTGGTGGTGTTCTTCGGGTTGCTGGAGCCTTCGACCGGCCATTGGAAGAGAATGGTCAAGATCTGGAAATCGGAGTGCTGGAGGCAAGTGAGGCTTCTGCACGATTGGTTGCGAGTGTTGTGCTTCGCGGGACGTGACGAGCTGTCAGGAGCTCGCTGCCTCCAGGAGCACCGCCGTTTGGCAGGCCAGGCAACGGAAGCGTTCTGGAATCAGCTGAGGGTGCATCTGCCAAAAAAAGAACGGGCAAAGGAAAACAGAGCCTCAGTTGTATACCTGGAAGGTGCGACAGTGCCCAAGGATGTTGATGACCTGCTGAAAAATGGCCCTAAGTACAGCCTCACACCAAACTTAAGGAGCCATGAGCTGCTAGCCACCGTACATCGGCTGGCTGATAAAGCACACAAGGATGAGAAACAGCGCTGTTTGTCTGAAGGGGTGGACGTTCTTTTGAAGGTTGATGGCAAGCAGTTAGTGCAGAGCAAACGAGCGCTAAACCGAGTTGTCGACCACTTCATCGAAAATGACCTGACCCTCCTCCAAGCGGACAAGGAAGGTGGCTTCGTGGTCCTCCCGACAAAGTCTTTTGGAGAGAAGGCATTGGCTGCTGTGTCGAAGAACTTCGTGGCTACTAGTCGGAAGCCCTCAAGGATAAAGACCGCCGCCATGAAGCTCCTGAAAGAAAACAACTTGGAGAAACTTTCGAATGGTGTCATGAAAAGCAAGGGTGACCGCCTGCAAGTGTTCTTTTCAGCTAAAACACACAAGGTGGGTTGCCCTCTGAGAGCCATCGTTACGGAGAATGGTTCATGGCAGAAGGTAGTGAGCCAATTTCTTCAGCAGCAGTTGACGGCCCTTCCTGTACAGGACCCTTATAGCGTGGCCAGCTCGGCTGCGGTTGTTGACGCACTTAATCTCGGCATCCCCGGTGCCACCACGGCTTTTTCGGTTGACATTGAGGACCTCTTCTACAGCATTCCCCACGATGAACTCTTTGCAGCCGTGCGTGATCTTATTGATTATTGTAGTCCTGTGAACTTTCAGAACGCATGTGGCATGCCGGTTGATTCTTTTTTGGAGTTGTTATCTTTTTACCTGTCATCTACTGTTGTTGAATTCAAAGGTTCCTTGTTCCTTCAGAAAAATGGAATATGTATTGGTTCTAGCGTTGCCCCAGTGCTTTCCCAGATATTTTTAGCAAAATTTGACAGAACACTTCAAAACTTACTTCATGACAAGCGTGTGTGCAAAGTTTTTAGGTACGTGGACGATTTTTTAGTATTTTTAGACCTTTCACCTAATGACACTCTGCCCGCAGCAGTAGACGATGTTTTGACTGCTTTTAAAGCTTCTTCACGCACTCTTAATTTTACTCATGAACTCCCTAGCAATCATTCTATCAGGTTCCTAGAACTGCAACTAACATTCCTTGACGATGGCCATTTATGCTGGATGTTTTCGCCTAGAAGCAAGAAAGCTTTGTTACCTTTCGGTTCTGCGCACTCTAAGATTGTAAAGAGAGGGATTGCGATGAACTGTTTCCGCAATGCACTGGGAAAAAGCTGTCACCATACCATCAAAACCAGCCTTGACAATCAATGCAAAGGTTTGGAAGCCGCGGGGTTCCCTAAACCCTTTTTGAAGGCAGTGGCTGAATCGCTGCTTCAGAACCTCAAGAAAGGACGCACGAAGAGGACTGACGTTGGGCCAACTGAACGAAAGAAGTTCGAGGTCATGCCGTACGTGCACAAAGTGAGCCACAACTTGAAAAAAGTGGCGGCCAAGCAGGGAGTGAGCATGGTGTTCTCTGCTCCTTGCAAGCTGTCGGGACTGTGTTCGCGCATTTCTCGAGGCAGGGAAAGGAACCACGTGTGCACAACGCAGCATGAGAATCGCTTCACGACATGTGTCGCACAGGTGGTGTACAAGTTCCCCCTCACATGCGAGAGAGTTTACATCGGCCAAACTGGCCGGTGTATTAATGACCGGCTTCGTGAGCATCACTCCTCCCTGGGGTCCGGTGGCGGTGCAAACTTGCCTCGCCATTGCAACGAATGTGGCTGTTATCCTTTGTTTAGCAATGCCACCATTCTTGGTAGAGGCAAGGGAAAACAGGAGCGGGAAATTCTGGAGGCATATCATATCGGTTTGTTAGGCTCTGATTGTATAAGCACAACTTCGGTGAGCTTACTTGAAAAAGAATTTGCTTTTTTAGATCGTCCACGATAGTTTAGATTTCTTGTCTTTGTCTCTTTTGCGCAGTGATTAGTGATGATGCTGTTGCGCATGCTCTGCTGGCCTTGCTCGGACCATGTATTTTCCAATAAACTTCAGTTGTTAGTCCAGTCGTTGTGGTGTGTACACTCTTCTTGTCCGTCGTCTTGTGTGACTGGTTTTTTCTCAGTTTACGTGCATTAGCACACCATCTATTTATCTAATGGAAAAAGAAAGAAATTTTCTAAGACGCACTTAATGTTTGTAAACAGTCTTCATGACTGGTGGCTATTCCTCGCCTTTTCGTCTCTTTCTTTTACCGGATTTTTCTAGATTATCACAGTTTTGTCATTCTTTCAAGTTTGCGCATGCGTGTCTTTGCTCGAGAAGGCATGTGTCTTTCGTTTATCGATTTCATTCAGTTGTAAGTTGTAGCCCCGTCCTGTCCTCTTCTTTCTGTGTCCTGTTTAAACGCTACGTTTGTTCGTTCAGATTATGCTACAGAGACAGCTGTGCTTGCTGCACAGGAACACCTCGTCGCCTCAGGACAACGTCCGGTTATGCCTCCCGTGGAGTCAGTCGAGGCGATACAGCCAGTGAATGCTCGCCGATCCACCTCTGTTGCTGATTCTGCTTCGTCGTTGGAGGGTAACGGTGAGCCGTGAGTGGCGTCGATCTCTGGCGTGTCCGGTTCTCTGTCGGCTGTCGGTGTGGCAGCGAGTGATGTGCTCCCCTCGGGTTCGTGGGCCGAGGCCTTGGCTGTCTCAGAGGAAGACATGGACAGCACCGCACCTTTGAAACGACCAGCAGATGCTGAGGAGGTGTGTATCGATGGCGCTGACCACAAGGCGCAATGTGCAGAGGCCACGGGAAGGGCGGCGTGAAAGAGGAAGGCGATGTCTGCCCGAGAGGTCGCCAATTTGGAGGCGGGCCACCCCATTCAAGGGGATGGCGTTTGTTAGGACTGGCACCAAAAATGGCGAGCGTCGCAGCATATCAAGTCGCTACCCTTAACGTTAGGGGTATGCGTAATCGTAGGAGGCAGCAGCAGATACGGCATCTCTTAAAGAAATGGAGCGTCCGTGTGGCCGCTATCCAGGAAATAAAGTTGTCCTCCGATGAAGAGACAGAAGCTGCTCTCGAGCCTTTTTTGTCGGAATACAGCATTATTGTTAGCCACGCGAGAGGCTTATCCGGAGGTTGTATGCTATTCCTGGGGAACACGCTAAAAATGACAGCCATGTCTTATTGCATATATGACGAGGGGCGACTTATATGCTGTGATCTCACAATTTCAGGTGTACAGTGGCGGATTATTTGTGTCTACGCCCCCATAAAGCAGCGCGATAGAAGGCTTTTCTTTCTGTCATTAGTTGAACATTTGTGCACGGACCGCAAAATTATATTGTTGGGAGATTTTAATTGCGTTTGTAGGGATGAGGACCGATCAGTGGTATGTAAGAGATAAGACCCTAGTGCTGCATTACTAACCAATTTGGTTTCTGAATATAATTTTGTGGATGTGGGACAGGAAAAAGGCGACAGTATACATTTCACTCATTTTCAGTTTTCCTCTAATGCTCGCCTTGACAGAATTTACGTTTCTGTACACGCGTTAGCAAGTGTGTTTCGCTACTGGGTGCGGCCCATCTTCTTCAGTGACCACTGTATGGTGTCTCTTCAGATAGGGAGGTACTCTCGGCATGTACTTCACCCTCGATGGGAGTTGTGGAACATGAATAACTGCCTGCTCTGAGACGAAATCTTTCAGCGTGCTGTTCCTACTTGTTTGAAAGACGTATGGTCACGCCGTGATCTGTCCGTTTTTCAGAAGTGGGACTTGTTTAAACAGGATATCAAAAACTTGGCAATTGATGCCTCAGCAAGAATCGCTTTCCTGAAGAGACATCACCTTCGCGAGCTTGGGCGCACCCTAACGGAGCTACATGAGCTAGAGAGGGTTAGCCCCGGTGCCTATCTCGAAGAGATTAATAACGCAAAAACAGAGCTTCAACAATTCGCGACAGAAAGATATAAGGAGGCCTTGATAAGATCTAGGTCCCGAAGGTTTCTTGACGAGCAACCTTCTCGTCGGGCCCTGAGTGATGAAAGAGAGAATGCTCTTGCGAAGGAAATATTGGAAATTCAGTATGGTGATTGCACATACAGCGATGCGCCTGGTATTCTTGCTGCTCTCTTCGACTATTATCGGAAGGAATTTCGGAAGGTATCGGAAGGCAGTTGCGAAGATCCAAATCACGGTTTCGATTACAGTTCCTTACTCGGAAACTTCCCTCGACTTGACGATGAGAAATGTGCTATAGTGAAGGGACCTATCACTTTTGGCTGAAATTCAATCAGCCATTTCGGCCCTGCAGAGCCAGAAATCTCCTGGGCTAGATGGCATTACTAGCGAATTCTATGAAACATTTTCGCCTTGCGTAGTGCCTGTTTTGATGTAAGTTTTCCAAGCATCTTATGATGTGGGTGTCCTGCCTCCCACTGTCTATTCTGTGCACACAATATTAATTCCCAAAAGCATAAAGATGCTAATCGGTTGAAAACTGTTGAGGGATATCGTCCAATTTCCCTCTGCAATGTTGATTACCAAATTTTTGCCAAGGTTCTTTCCAGTCGTCTGCAGCTCGTCATTATGGACTTTGTAGGTTCGCATCAGGTCTGTGGTATTAGAAGCCGCAGTATTCAAACACATATCCATGTTGCACGTTCAGTATCAGCGACAGTATCAGATGAGACAGGCCAAGTGGGTCTGATTCAAATTGACTTGGCGAAGGCGTTTGATAAAGTTCGGCACAATTTCTTGTTCGCGGTCTTGGAGTATGCAAATATTGGTGACGTCTTGCTCAAAGGCGTAAGGCTGTGCTATAAGAACTCCTATACAAGGGTTATTGTTAATCAGGAGCTAACGAAACCAATGCCACTAGAAGCATCTGTTCGTCAAGGATGTCCACTGTCTCCATTGTTGTTTGCCCTATACCTGGAACCCCTCTGTCTCAGTATAATTAACAGCGCAGCTATCCGCGGTTTCTCTCTGGCTCAATGTGAAGTTTTGGCCTACGCTGATGATGTCGCCCTCTTTTGTTCTGACAAAAAGAGTGTACTTAAAGCTCTAAACTTGGCTAAACAGTTCTGCGATGTATCAGGCGCGGCTCTTAATTAGAGAAATCCAAAGGCTTTTGGTTGGGTTATTGGGGAACTAGGCCAAGGCAGTTCGGTGGCATATGCTGGGACTGTAGCCCTCTTGAGTACCCAGGCGTTCCGCTGCACCAAATTCGCAACAGTGCAGCCTACTGGGATTCAAAAATTGTAACTCTACGGCGGCAAACACAGGCTTGGATGGGTAGGGAATTCTCAGTGTTTGCGAGGGCACAGTTCTGTAACATATTTTTGTTTGCAAAGCTCGCGTATGTCCTTCAAGTCCTGCATTCTGCGTGGAGGAAGGTGCAAGCAATACACAGAATATTTGCAACATTCGAGTGGCGCTCTCAATGGGAGCCCATGAGGCGTGACAACTTGTTCCTTCCCTTAGAGGGTGGTGGAGTGGGCCTTGTTCACCTGTTCGTGCATCAACTTGTTTCCCGTTTTTTCTTTTTCAAATCGGCAAACCACTCGTTTCTGTTAGCTGTGCTCATTAGGCGGCTTAGTTTTCATTTGCCTTACTTATTCGCACCCACTGTGCAGGCTCGTGAGGGGACTTTGTGGGGATTGCTTAAGGAGGTTGCTGACACTTTCAATTTCCTCACTGTGCGCTTCTCTTTAAATTTCCTGTATAGCCTCTCGAGAAAACAGATGACCCAGGTTCTCACTGAGTCCTTGTTCCCTACACCATTGTATCGGCAGCCTTATCTGGGGTCTTTGGACATCAGTGTTCTAAAGCGTGTTAGGCGGATGTGCATTCAGGCAGCCGCTAAAACGTTCTTTTTCAAACTACATTCAGCGACGCTGCCTGTCAAGACGTTTCTTAATGACAACGGGATGTTTGTACCCTGGAATGTGAATTGCCGTCTGCGTAACGTGCCGGAGACAATTGATCATTGCTTCATCCTGTGCCGTGATGCCATGTTCTTTTGGGACATACTACAACGAACTCTTATGAAGGACATTGAAATTACACCATACACTATTAGATTTCTGCCTGTTGGCAAAAACTGTGTTGTGCCTTATGTTCAGTTTGTGTTGATGGGACTATTCAGTCTTTGGAAAAGCCGTATGATGGACAGACATACCGAGCCACCAAGATCGTCCAAATCTGTGTTTCGTGAACAGTGTGCTTTGGTGAGGAGTGTATATGCTGCACGCGAAGAACCTCCAAGCTGGCTACCATGCCTAGATGCATGTGTGTGCCTCCCTGAATTTTGATGTTTTGATGGGGATGCAGTGTTGAGTTAGGGCTATGGCGGGCTTCTATTAAGCAGCCCGGTAACTTCAGACGCGAACCAGTCTGATTGAAGTTTTCCTCCTTTCTACGGAAGTTCTTCCATGCAATAAAGAAGAAAAAGAGCTGGCATGGCGGAGTGGTAGCGTGCTCGACTCGCACTCCGGAGACCGGGGTTCGATTCCCAAGCTCGGCCAATTTCTTACTCGGTTTTATTTATTTATCTGCTCTGACTAGAAAGGTTAATTAGACTAATTGGTTAAGTAAGCAATTAACTAAACTCAGTCAAACTTACTTGGAGCATCACTATACGGTCCATTTAATTGGTTGCATGGCTAGTAGCCAAAGTACAATTGGCCCCGTTTGAAATTCGCGCACTGCGACGTCACGACCGTTTCCACCAATTGAAAAGCGTGACATTTCTGTCGACAGCTCCTGCTCACAAAGATGAGGCATTAAAGGCTTCCGCCTTAAAACACGTAAACGATTAGCCCCAAAACCGCGTTGCTTCTTAGCGAATAAAGGAATAAAGGAGAACCTAGTGTATGCGTTACCTTACGACTGTATGCTAATGGGTACGTGTCTCACTAGATGGGGAGGAAAAATATAAATTATAAGATTAAATTTTCCGCTCCCAAAGCACCTAAACAGTCTCAAGTGCCTCCGTACTTTTTCTCTCTGACCGCGTAGTGGCTGTAAACTTATTCCGTATATTTTTTAATACATGTCAACCGAGTAGTCAGTTATGGGTTTACTTTATTTTGGCAGAACAATAGCTGAATCAGCAAAACATAAAAATGCTGTCACCTGAACTGCAACAAGGGCACAAGTCAGCCAAATGGTGCACTGCAGTTGCTTCGGACCGCAGGCAGGTGAAAAGCAATCTTTCATATTTCTGCAAGCGTAAAGGTTGTTTTTAATCGCTAACATTGTGAAGAATTTTGATTCTGCTTCGTGCCCTCGGGTAACAATGTCCGCGCTCAGCCCTGCAATGTGCGCCCGCGATGGTGAAAATGAAGTTCTCGGGCATCACAACCCGCTTTCCTCCATATGAGATTTAAGGGGCCGTACATATGGTTGAGAGAACAAGAATAACACGCATGTTCTCCTAACAGGTTCCGTTCTTTCAGCGGGCGTGCACCCTGCTTGCACAAACGGTAATCGAAAAAAGCTACTAAGCACAGTTTACGCTCCGTCGCAAGATTAAGGTTTCCTGGCACGAGCATTATACGGGGCGTCTTGACGACCGAGGGGACACGAGGGCCGACGTATCGCGAGTGGAAATAAATTATCCGAGAAAGCGTAACATGATCGTGCTCGGGCTCCGAACCTGCGTCGTCTGCTACGCACGCGGCCCGAAGGGCCGCAGACGAATCCTCGCTCGGCAACAGGGAGCGCTTGAGTTGGTTAGAAAGAAAGAAAAAGCCACGCCACAATTTCGTATTAAGGCGGAAGCCTTTAATGCCTCATCGTTGTAAGCAGGAGTTGTCGACAGAAATGTCACGCTTTTCAGTTTGTCGAAACGGTCGTGATGTCACAGTGCGCGAATTTCAAACGGGCCAATTGTACTTTGGCTAGTAACCATGCAACCAATTTAAAGGGATCGCATAGTGATGCTCCAAGTAAGTTAATTGCTTAATCACCCAATTAGCCTAATTAACCTTTCTTATCAGGCGAGATAAATAAACAAAACCGAGTAGGAAATTGGTCGACAACGGGAATCGAAGCCCGGTCTGCGGAGTGCGAGACGAGCATGCTAACCACTCCGCCATGTCAGCTCGATGGTTTGGAATGAACAAAGGCGCGTCTAGTGAATACGGTGTCTTCATTCACTCCCATCTCCCTCTTTTCCCGTTATGGCGAGGTTCACGTGTCCACCGAGGTTTGCGAGACAGATACATATCCTTTCCTCCAAACCCAATTTACGGACGAGCAAGGCGTAGAACGGAACGGGCGATGGCGTTCTGTGGACTCCCTTACAGCGTGGCAAGAAGCTTTCGCGTTTCACTCTTAGAGGCGAAGCCTAACATCTTAACAACGCATCAGTGACACAAGCAGCAACACCGCGCTTAACGCTTTCGCCTCACCGCACTTTAGGTCAAAGTGCCCCCCTGAATTTTTCCACAGGCGTTCGCGTCGAGAGACGCTGAATAACGTTTCCCGCTGGAGGAATAAACAAATGTGTATAACACGGGGATAGTTCGGTAGGTTGAACACAGAGGAGCCGCAAGGCGTACGTAACAACGACGAAGGTAAATAGGGCTTTCAATCGTGGAGAACAGAAACCCAAGAAATGACATTTGGAGGTGGGGGATGGTGGCAGGAGGGAGTGGATATGCGTGGTGGTGGTGGAAAATATTTATATACAGATACATTTAAAAAGGTTATGTACGAGCTGTCCCAGAGGGGGCCGGCCCATACAAGTTCTAGGTGGAGGTCCCTAGTTCGGGACCCCAGTGGCGTTGGCCGCCGCCCGGGCTCGCGCGACCAAGGCCCGTTGGGCTTGCAGGTCAGAGCAGCCGAGCAGGGTCGCCTCCCAGTCCTCCCGGGTTAGGTTGGGGTGAGGGGGGGATAGCAGGGTTGGAGCGGCAGGCCCACACCATGTGGTAGATATCCAAAGGTAAAAGACTTGCGCAAACAGTAGAAGAAGAAGGAGACGGTACAACAGGACAGTCAACAACAGTACAACAGTACAACAGTACAACGGTACAACAGGACAGGTCTCCTTCTTCTTCTACTGTTTGCGCAAGTCTTTTACCTTTGGAAATTATGAACCAACTCGCCCAGAAGAAAGTACTTATTGGGTAGATATCCGAAGACTTCTCCGCACAGTGAGCACTGCTGCCCGAGAAAGAAGGGTCGATGTGTTCGAGAGCTGCCGGGCTCAGCAAAGTATTAGTATACAGGCGAAGGAGAAGCCGCTCCTCCGCCTTTGAGGGGCCTTTACACGGGCGGGGATAAAGACCATGGCCAAATTGATAAAGTAAAACAATGTCTTTTAAGGTGGAAGCTGGAGCGAATTCGAGTTCCTGATCGTCGGGGTCGGAGGGGAATGTCCGGTGAGAGAGCGCGCGGGCGGCGGCGTCAGCTGCCTCATTTTCCTCAAGGCCCATGCGAGCGGGAGCTCAAATTGGATTGGATTGGAGTAAACTTTATTTGTGCCTGCAGTTGGACGCTCGCGCGCCCCGACGAGGGCCTACGTCGTCTACGAGGCTGCCGTTACTCGGCGCGGGTCTCCGCTCGCCGTTGCCGGCTCGCTGGATCCCTGCCTTTCGAGCGCCCCGAGGACCTGCTGGACGGCCCATAGCTGTTGGTCATGGTCGTTGCTCTTCGCGGCTGCCTCCAGCCGCGGCGGGATTGTTCCTGATCTTGCTTCATTTGGATTTTTGATGCAGTCCCACAAGATGTGCGTGTGATCTGCCGGCTCCCTCCGGCAGACTCTACACGTATCGGTCTGGTAGGTCTCGGGGTACATGCGATGCATCAGTCTCGGGCTCGGTAGCGATCCGGTCTGGAGCTGTCTCAGTAGTACCGCCTCCGCTCGACTCAGCCTCGGGTGCGGGGGTGGGAGAGTCCTGCGAGCCAGGCGGTAGGCCTTCGTGATTTCGCTGTAGTCGGTCATGCGGTCCTTGGCTCCGAACCACGTCGGACGGTGTGTTGCCGGGGCGCGGTTGGTTAGCTATCGCGCCGCTGCATGTGCCGTCTCATTGTGGTTCGCACTGCGTTCCGACGCGTCGCCCGCGTGCGCCGGAAACCACTTGATTCTTACTCTTCTGTCTTGCAGTTTAGTCGCTCGTAGTACGCGCTCGGCCTCCCTGCAGACTTGGCCTTTGGCGAAGTTTCGCACCGCCTGTCTCGAGTCACTCAGCACCGTGTAGCAGTCTGCGTCGGCAATGGCCAGGGCGATGGCCACCTCCTCCGCTTGTTCCGCTCCGGCGCCTCTCACGCTCGCTGCCGTCCTCGTGGCGCCGGTCGACGCCTCTATGACGACCGCTGCGAAGGCGTTCCGTTGGTATTCGGCCGCGTCCACGTACCGCGCGTGCTCGTCGTTGGCGTGCAGGTCGATGAGAGCCTTGGCCCTCGCCGCTCTTCTTTCCTTGTTATACTCGGGGTTCATGTTCTTGGGTATGGGGTCGATTCTGGTCTGGCGTCGGACCTCTTCGGGGACGGGGAGCTTCGTCTGCGCGTCGTTCGAGTGTCCTATTCCCAGGTCGTCCAGTATCTTCCTCCCGGCTTTGGTCGTGGACAGCCGCTCCAGTTGAGAGGTCCGTTGCGCTTCGGCTATTTCTTCGAGCGTGTTGTGGATCCCGAGTTGTAAGAGGCGGGTCGTGCTCGTGGACTCGAACAGGCCCAGCGCCGCCTTGTACGCTCTCCTGATGATTACATTAATTTTGTTGCGTTCGTGTTGCAGCCATCTATGGTAGGCTGCAACGTACGCGACGTGGCTGATGATGAAGGATTGGACGAGCCTGATTAGGCTCTCCTCTCTCATGCCAGCCTTCCGGGAAGTGACTCTTTTGAGGAGTCGCATAGCGTTGGCCGCTTTTGCCGTGAGACGGGCGATGGTTTCGCCGTTTCTTCCATGCTTTTCGATGACCATGCCTAGGATCCTGATTTTGCTGACCTCGGGGATCACGTTGCCGGATTTGGTTACGATTCTAATTTTTTCGCATTCGCGTTGTCTGGTCTTGCATCTGCCATTGTTGGTAGGTGGGAGTATGAGGAGCTCCGATTTGCTCGGCGAACATCTCAAGCCGGTGCCTTCCAGGTGGTCTTCTATCGCGTCGACGGCTGCTTGCAGAGCGCCCTCGATGTGGGCGTCACTGCCGCCGGTCACCCACAGTGTGATATCGTCCGCGTAGATGGTGTGCCTGACGTCTTCGATGTCCGCGAGCTTCTCGGCCACTCCGATCATTACCAGGTTGAACAGCATCGGCGAAATGACCGATCCCTGCGGTGTGCCGGTGCTCCCGAGCTTCTTCTCTTGCGTTTGTAGGTCGCCTGCTCGTAGCTGGGCGGTCCTGTCCGTGAGGAAGTCCTTGATGTAGTTGTAGGATCTTTCGCCCATGTTGAGCTTAGAGACTTGGGACAGAATCGCCGAGTGTTTCACATTATCAAAGGCGCTTTTTAGGTCGAGACCCAGGATTGCCTTGTTGTCGCGGGCGCTGCCGCCATTGTCTATGATTTGGTATTTGAGCTGCAGCATCGCGTCCTGCGTGCTGAGGTGCTGTCTAAAGCCGATCACCGTGGCCGGATACAGCCCCTCTCGTTCCAGGTAGTCTTGCCACCTGTTGAGCAGGACGTGCTCCAGCACCTTGCCTACGCAGGACGTGAGCGAGATGGGCCGAAGGTTGTCCGTGTCCGGTGGCTTCCCCGGCTTGGGTATCAGGATAGTCTTGGCTGTCTTCCACTGCTTTGGTAGCGCGGCCGCTCTCCAGCACTTGTTGAAGTATTTTGCGAGGTTCTCAATCGAGCCGTCGTCGAGGTTCTTGAGCGCCTTGTTCGTGACGAGGTCCGGGCCAGCTGCCGACCGGCTGTTGAGGGCGTGCAGGGCCGCGCGGACCTCCTCGACGTCGATGTCACGATCGAGCTTCGCGTTGGGTAGGCCGCCGTACGGCGCGTGTTGTTCGGTGGGCGTAGTGGGCAGGTATTTGTCATTGATGCGCCTGGTGACTGCATCAGCACCCTGTACCGAGACAGCCCGATGTATGAGCTTGGCGAGTCTATCCCTTTGGTGCGACTTGGTCTTGGTTTCGTCGAGCAGGTGCCGCAGCAGGTTCCACGTCTTCCCGCTATGCATCTGCCCGTCTGCCGCGTTGCAGATCTCGTTCCACTGTTGCGTGCATAGAGCGCGGCAGTGCTCCTCGATCGCTCGGTTGACCTCCGCCACCTTCTTTCTGAGTCTGCGGTTGAGCCGTTGGTTCTTCCAGCGACTGAGTATTGACTGCTTGGCTTCGACGAGATGCGCCAGCCGGCTGTCTACTTTATCAATCGCAGCGTCTGTTTCAATTTCTTTGGTCGCGTCGCGTACGCTCTTGGTGATTTCGGCCGTCCACGTCTCTATGTCTTCGATCTCGCCGTCAGCGTCTGTCTTCTGGCTTCTGGCGTCTCGGAAGGCATCCCAGTCTACCCATCTGTGTGTTTTGATGCTGGTGTCGTTGTGTTCCGGTATGCTGATTTCCACGATGGTGTGGTCGCTGCCGAGGTCGGTTCCCGTGTTTCGCCAGGTGATCGCGCCCCGGACGTCGTTCTTGACGAACGTGAGGTCCGGAGTGGTGTCCCGGGACACAGAGTTACCGATTCTCGTCGGGTGCGTCGGGTCCGTGATGAGGGTGAAGTCGAGTTCCATGGCGTCTTGGTACAGGTCGCGGCCCTTTGCTGTGTACTTGTTGTAGCCCCAGGCTGGGTTCATCGCGTTGAAGTCGCCGCAGACGATTAGCGTGTTGCGGCCTGCCGCGGTGCTGGCTCTGTGTAGTATTGTTTTGAATCTCTGTTTTCTCTGCGATGGGTTGCTGTATATGTTGAGCAGAAAAATGCTTCCTTTTCTCTTCTTGCCCGGGATGATTTCGGTGAGTGTGTGCTCGATCTTGATATTGCTTTGCAGCTCGTGCTCAACGAACGTGATTCCTTTCCTGACCAGGGTGCACAGGCCTCTCCCGTCGGGCTGGCCCTTGTGCACTCTGTAGCCGGGCAGGGACGGTGCGT
Source organism: Amblyomma mixtum (assembly GCF_055824585.1). Classification (NCBI taxonomy): domain Eukaryota; kingdom Metazoa; phylum Arthropoda; class Arachnida; order Ixodida; family Ixodidae; genus Amblyomma; species Amblyomma mixtum. Next base: position 88,621,645 of record NC_143012.1, read on the forward strand.
CGGTGAGCGTTTCTTGTAATAGGATCACGTCTGGTTTGCGCGCGGCATGTGCGATGTGCTGTTGGATGACTGCCTTCTTCCTTCCGAGGCCGCGACAGTTCCACTGCCACGCTGTTACGGCTGCTGCTGTTGTTGCGTTGGCAGCCATGGTTGCGTTGGTGTGTACGCGGTTCCCTGGTTGGGTGGGTGTTGCGCGAAGAGGGGCGCAAACGTCGGGTGGCTCACTATCGGCTGTAGGGTCCTTTCGATGTAGGCGAATCTGTTCGTGTTCTCGGCTTGGTAGATCTCCATTGTTTGTTTCATTGCTGTCACTGCTGCGATGTTCGCCGTGATTAATTGTTCGAGTTTGGTGAACGTCGCTTCGAATTTGGCCTCGGGGTTGTCGATTCGATTGTTCTCTGTTTGCTTGCGCGTGGCGTCGACGGCTCGCTTCTTAGGTGCCGGTTCCTCTACGGCTGTCTCCTGGGTGTTCATGGTTGTTTCGTCGGTCGTGCTTGTGCTTGGCGTGAGTCTCTGTGGAGGCTCGTTGTTGCATTGCAGCAACTTACGGATCTCGGCGATCTCTCTCGTGAGGCTGTTGATGGTCGTGCGCAGCGCCGCGTTCTCTTGTCTTAATGTCTCGTTGGCTTCTCGCATCTTGTTTATATCGTCTTTCTTCGTGGCTTCGGTGATTTTATGCGCGTTCCTTATATTGTTCCCTTTAGCTGCGTCAGCCCAGCTGACTCGCTCACGTGATGGTGACCTTTTCCTACTGAGGCTTCTCTTGCAGCTGCTGGCTCTGGAATTTGGCGCGCGGTTCTCAGATGGAGTCCTTGACTTTCCCGCAGCTGGCGGCTTGTCGAGTGGCGGGAAATCGCTCTCCGACAGCAGCTGGCGTTCGGCCTGTCGGCGCTCCCATTGTCGCTTGCGCACTACGTAGGGGATCTTGTATTTCGCCTTGCACGTTCGGTCTCCGGTCGGGTGTTCGTCCCCGCACAGCTTACATTTAGGGGTACAGCGATGGTCTTCTTTGGGGTTGGCGAGTCCGCAGTCCAGGCACGTCTTCATATTGGGGGTCGGGCACACGTCCTTTCGGTGTCCCACTCGGCCGCACTGCTTGCAAACGTCGATCTGTTTCCTGTAGAGGCGGCACGGTATCAGGGTGACTCCGTATCGGACGAAGTTCGGTACCTTGGGTCCCTGGAACACCACGATCGCGGTGGTCGTGCTGCCGATCCTCTTTGCGCCCACTGCTAGCGGGTTTCTCTCGTTGACGATGTTCCTATCTATCTCTTCGGTGCTCGCATCGATGGGGATGCCTCTGATGATGCCCTTTACGGTGTCGTGAGGAGCCGTGCGATATGCGCTGACTTCGTAGGAGTTGTCTTGAATATAGATTTCCTGGATTTTAGCGTACCTAGCCGCGTTGTCTTCGTTCGGTGTACTGACGACCATGATGTTCTGTTGCGTGTTGGGGCAGATGGTGTCCGCGGCGCTTTCCTCGCTCGTGATCTTGGCCGCGGCGAGTATGGCCGCAGCGACGGTGGTGGTGCCGGTCTTGACGATGTCCAGTCCCCCTCTGGGTCTGACGACTATCTTGCTCTCTTCCAGTGGCATGGCTGGAATGCGTGCTGCCTTGATGGCCGAGGCTCTGACGTTCTTGTGGAATTTCGATTTCGGGCTTGTTTGACTCCCGCCGGGTCCGTCAGGCTTGCCGCCGTCGGGGGTCCGCTGGCGCAGCCTCGACATGCGTTCCCCCGCGAGCGTCCATCCGGCGTCGTTGTGGTATTCCTCTGGTGGTATCTCTTTGCCTTGAACTTGAACGCACATTTGGTTGTCCACGATCATTGTAGACGTAGCGGACGCCTCCCTCGTCGTAACGGACGCCTCCATCTCGGCCGCCACCGAGGAGTACGGTTGAACTTGAACGCACATTTGGTTGTCCACGATCATTGTAGACGTAGCGGACGCCTCCCTCGTCGTAACGGACGCCTACATCTCGGCCGCCGCCGAGGAGTGCGGCAGGCGGCGACCGGTGCGACGGTGCTGGGCCTAGCGTCCGCGGGACAAGCTTAGGCCTAGCACTCTTTCACACGGCAGCGGTAGAAAAGGTCACAAAATTTGGCAAAGAAAAACGCACCTCTAGGGTCAGCTGGTACCGGTCGATGCCACTCGCCTTCACGGACACATTGGTGCAAGGAAAACTTTGTTTCGAGGCAATTAGCACTGCGTAATTGGTTAGCAGTGACAGAGCCGATGTGAACACGTCTGCTCCGGCGGCATGGAGCCAGCGTTCCTCGCGGGAGCTCAAACGATACGCCGGTGAGTGGTGTCTCCGATGTAGACGCTGTTGTGGAGAATGCGGTAGGCTAGGTACGGTACCCAGCCCTGCTCGACGTTCCGACAGGACCCTCGCGAGTCCGAAATAATTGTTTTTGAAGTCGGATCAGATGCAGCCAACGCAATGGCGACCTCCTCCGCGTGTGTTATGTCACGGGCTCGGAAAGTAAGGCCGTTCACTGTTTTGGATTGGTGCACGACTGCGGCCTCGTACCATCCCCCATGGTGGGGGCCTGAGGCATCCACGTAGAATACGCCGGGTTTCGATCCATAGTGGCGGGCCAGGGCTTCCGCCCGCGCCAGGCGGAGGCCATTATGGTCCTCACGGTTCATGTTCGCGGGAAGAGGGCGCATCTCCACTGGGATGGAATACGTACGCGCTCTTCCATGATAGTGGTATGTTGGATGTGTAGTCGGGCAAGGAGGCGGCGACCCGACGATGTCTTCGAGAGACGTGTGTATTGGTTGGTCAAGTGGGCTTCCCGGAGCTCCCGAAATGTGTTCACCACTAGCCCCAGGAGGCGCTTGTTGGAGGTCGTCACGGGGAGGCCTAGACCCCGCTGAATAATTTTGCGGAGGATGACTTCGAGTGAATCCTCGTCTTGCTTCCGCAGGTGGAAGTCGAATATAGAATTCGACCGGTTACAAATGCATGCGCCAGCCGCAAGGCGTCCTTACATCGCAACCACCCGCGCTTGTTAGAAACCCGGCGGACCAAGCGGCCCACCTGGTACCCCACCTGACTGAGTTTGGCCAATGTTGTTTCTGACCGTCTGTCTTGATATATAAAGTGCCCCAGTACCCCGACTTCAGCATTTTCAGGGATCGTACCTGTCTCAAGAGACGATGAAATTTTGGCTGTGCACTTTGATGAGGGGCGTATGTGCACAGATTCAGACTTTTGGGTGCAATTTTGGAGGCCGCAGCGGCGAGCATAACGGTCCACTATGGTCGCCGCCTCCTACAGGTTGGCCACAATGTCTCCGAGGGAACCCTGTGTGGCCCTCAGGATAATAAGAACGGTAATCTGGGTAGTTGGTAGGAATTCATTCATTCATTTATTGTACCCTTAAAGGCCCTTTTCGGGCATTACATAAGGGGGGGGGGGGAACAGTTGAAATACAAAGTAAAGAGAATAACAATGTTAATACAGTAAAATACAACACAATGCAATGCAAGAAGAATAAAAAACAAAAAAAAACAAAAAGAACTGGAGTACACTAGGAAATGTTAAAATGCAGTTCTAATCAATACATGGTGGCGGATAGGCTAAAGGAAGGAATAGTAACAAGAAAAGTAAATGGTAAAAATCAAAGCATGCGGTTGTTTTTTCATTTGCTGTAATGTTCAATTAGTGCGTCTCTAAATTTAGTAGCGTCACGCTTGTTTACAATGTGGTCTGGTAACTGGTTCCAATTTTCTATTGCTGTAGGTAGAAATGATTTATTAAAGGCGATTGTAGAACCATGTAAACGCTGAACACTCAGGGAATTGAAGAGGCGACGCGATGTTCTGATGGGAGGTAGGAGTAATGAGTCGCGGAGGTAAGGAAAGTTGTAATACAACTTGTGAAAAAAGCAAAGTCGTGAGATTTTTCGACGGTTCTCAAGTGGTAGAAGGTTGAGTGTTGATTTAATCCTGGTGATGCTGCAGTATCTGTCATAATTTGAGGTAATGTAACGTGCTGCGCGGTTCTGAATAGCTTCTAGGGTGTTAATTAAGTACGCCTGATGAGGGTTCCATATAGAAGATGCATATTCAAGTTTACTACGGATGAAGGTTTCATATGCTAATTTACGGACAGAAGGAGGAGCCAAGTATAACGATCGTCTGATGAAGCAGAGTGATTTGGATGAATTGGCTGCTAATTTCAAGATGTGATTGGACCAGGTTAAATTGCTGGAAATGGTGACTCCGAGGTATCGGTAGGATTGCACGTTTGTTAATGTGTTTGAAAGCAATGAATAAGCGTAAGTGAGGTTGGAATGTTTGCGAGACACTTGCATGTATTGGCATTTTGAGATGTTTAGCGACATAAGCCACTCAGAGCACCATCGTTCAATTATGTTCAAGTCGTTCTGGAGTAATAATTGGTCCCTGTTAGCAGCAATGCGGCGATAAAGAATGCAATCATCTGCAAAGAGGCGAATTGTGGAAGAAATACCAGAGGGAAGATCATTAATGAAGATGAGAAAGAGAAGAGGGCCAAGGACCGACCCTTGTGGTACACCAGACAGCACTTTAGTAGGACCTGAACAATGATTGTCTATTACCGTGTACTGAGAACGATCTATTAGAAAACAGTGTATCCATGCTACAATTAGAGGGTCAATGGACAGACCGGAAAGTTTAGACATGAGACGATGGTGGGGTACGCGATCGAAAGCCTTAGAAAAGTCTAAAAAAATGATGTCAGTTTGGAATGAAGAGTCTAGATTTAAGTGAAGATCAGTAGTCAATTCAAAAAGCTGAGTTTCGCAGGAGAGACCGGAGCGGAAACCATGCTGTTTAGTGAAAAAGAAAGAGTTATGATCGAGATGCGATGCCACTTGTGAGTATATTATGTGTTCGAGAAGTTTACAGGCAATGCATGTCAAGGAAATGGGGCGATAATTGGATGGGTCTGATCGGTTACCAGCCTTAAACACCAGCACAACTTTACTTATTTTCCAATCTTTAGGTAGTTCACCCGTTGATATAGACTGTTCAAAGATTACTTTCAGAAATTGACTGGAAATGTCCTTAGTATTTTTAAGTAATTTCGCGGGTATCCCATCAGGCCCAGGTGCGCTCGATGTTTTAAGATTTTCAATTAATTTTGTAATACCATCTGCTGTGATGCAAACTGGGGGCATCTGAGAAAAATTTGAATCTGGAAATGATGGTACGTTCAAAGGAGGTTCGTGGGTGAAAACTGATGAAAAATATGAATTCATGACGTCTGAACGGTGTTCAATGGGAACAGATGATCCATCTTGGTTGACCAAGGTGATGCTTTGTGAACGACTGGTGCTTGGTGTCAGTAAGGTCCAAAACTTCTTCGGGTTTGTGTGAATAATATTCATCAGGTCCTGGTGGAAGAATTTTTTTTTAGTGCTCCGTAACAAACCTGTATATTGGTGAAGACATGTAAAGTATTTTTTCCATTTTGAAGGAAAATTCGAATTTTTGGCGTCACTGTAAAGGCGTTTTTTTCGTTGTGATAGTCTTCTTAGCGTGCTAGTGTACCACGGTCTTCGAGCATCACCACGTATACGAATGAGGGGAACGTACGTGTCAACGAGTGATAATAGTTTGTTTTTATAAAGTAGCCAGTTCTCATCCACTGTTCGACTACATGAAGATAATCGGAAGTGCGATAAGAACTGGCTCAGCTCGGTGTTGATCTTAGCGAAATCGGCTTTCTTGTTTCTGCGGATGTATTTTATGGAAGGTTCACTGACGGGAATAGAAATCGAGAGATCGAAAAGCAACATTTTATGATCACTCAGGAAATCAACACATGACAATGACTGGATGAGTTCGGGATCTGATGCAAAGATAAGGTCAAGAATGTTTTTGCCACGGGTTGCTGTTTTAACTGTTTGGGTAAGGTTGAATGAGAGAGTCATATCAAGAAATTCGTTCGACTGATGAGAAGGTGCATGCAGTTGATTCCATTCAATGTCTGGGAAATTGAAATCCCCACAAACCACGTGATCAGCGTTTGGAAAGAGGGAGTGCAAGTTCAAAAGGACACTGTTAAGCTCGTCAACAAAAGAGCGGTCACAATCAGGCGCGCGGTAGCAAGCAGTAATAATGACTGTAATTGCCGGTAGGGATATTCGTACACACATTATTTCGTGGCTGCAATTAAGTTTGACAGGAAATGAGGGTATACTAGATTTTATGAAAACAAGCACTCCGCCTCCCCTGCGCCCCTCCCTGTCAAGCCTATGAATGGTGAACACTTTGTCATCATGAAGTAGCTCGCGGTTTTCGATGTCGGAACTTAGCCATGATTCAGTAAAAATGGCGATGTCGGTGTTGTTATCATGCAGGAGGGATTCTATGCCTTCTCTTTTCGATAAATAACTACGGATGTTTGCGAGCATAACTGCCATGGGCTTATAAGCAGGTTTTCTATTCCGACCTGTTGAATAGGGAGGACGAGGGGAAAGCGCAGGCATAGCCGCCGGCGATAACCGCTATGACTTGGTCTCTAAAACGAAATCAGACTCGGCATCGTAGAAAAACTGCTTTTCGTCCATGAGAAGTTTATCGAAGCGGATCTTGTACTTTCCACCACGCTCCTGAGCAAAATTGTACAGTTTTTGACGGGCTAATCGGACACGTGCTGAGTAGTCTTCTCGAATTGAGTAGGCTGAATTTTTTAGCTTTGGGGTAGCGGACAAAATATTTGTCTTATCTTTAAAGTTAGCAAATGCGGCAATAATGGGGCGGTTCTTTCCGGGTTTGAAATGGCCAAGTCTGTGAGCGCGTTCAATCGCATTCTCACTGATGGTTATGTCTAGTTCCTTTGAGCAGACAGAGATTACATGCGACTCAGACTGTGTCCATGCTTCGTCACTGGAATCAGGAATTCCAAAGAACAGCAGGTTTGATCGGCGAAGACGGTTTTCCGCGTCATCGCATTTGTCGTTAAGCCGTTTAACTTGCGCTGTTAGTTTTTGCACACAATCTGAGTCTACATTGCTTGACTTCTGATTTTCTGCTTTTTCCAATGCGTCTACCCGCAAAGAAAGGCTGCTCACAATGTTCTCGATGTTTGTCTGAGCTGAACGGATAAGTGCAAGTTCTGAGAGTACGGAATTTTGTGCGACTTCTAATCGGGCTATTGCCTCAGCAATTGTTTCAAGTGAGACACCTGCGCCATTTTCGTCGGGTCCGGGATTGAGTTCCACATCACCAGACACGACAAGCCGTAAGTACACAGAATACGCATTGAGCGAGGTCCAACATACATAACATAATAGACGACGGCAAAAATCACTCGTGTCTGGGGGGCACGACACCGCGAGAAAGAACGGATCACTAGTGCGAACGCAAGCAGCGTGCGGAAAGTAACTGACCTGCATTGCAAAGGGCATGTTCATGACCGTATCCCCTGCGGCGTCGTGCCCCAACTGATTCCAAGGTGTCGGTGGCTTTTCTAGTAGTCGAGTAACGCCTCCCGCGCAGGTAGCGGGGTTAGGTTGCCAGACAGGTGGTTGGTAGAGTGCTGCAAATGGCGGGCGGGAAGTGGCCTCAGCTGCAGGATAATTCTTTGCCCGTAGGTTCCAAGCAGATCCGTTGCTGTGGTCAGCCGGGAAATCGCTGTCGCTGGCGTTGAAGACGAGCGTTATGCTCCACAGGATAGCCTGCATTGCAAAGGGCATGTTCATGACCGTATCCTCTGCGGCGTCGTGCCCCCTGAAAACTGAAAACTGCGCAAAAAACGAAGACACAGGGTGATGTCATCGGCGTACCGAACATGCTGCACACCGGCGACAGCGCCCAGCTGGGCCGGTAGGTGACTCATAACTAGATTGAATAACAGGGAAGAGAGCACCGCGCCCTGTGCCGTACCCCTTGTTCCTGAAAGAAAAGGGTCATGTTCCTTATCCTGGATTCCAATGTAAGATTGTCTGTCAGTCAAAAATTCCCGAATGAATTGAAACGCGTTTCTGCCGCAGTTAGTTTGAGAGAGGTGGGCGAGAATGATCTCGTGGGTAACGTTGTAGAATGTTCCCTTCAAATCCAAGACGAGTACGCCCTTGTCATTGTGGCGGCATTCGACGGGGTCAAGAACAGCCCGATTGAGTTGTAGCAGGACATCCTATGCAGATCTGTGTGGGCGAAACCCGAACACGGTGTCTGCGAAAAGGTGTTTGGATTACATGAACTCGGACCACGTGTCGCGTACCATCGTCTCCATGAGTTTGCCCACACAGGAAGTTAGAGAAATGGGGCGGAGGTTGTCCGTATTGGTGGCCTTGCCAGCTTTAGGGATGAAGGTGTAAAGGGCGGTCTTCCAGTCGATGGGGAGTAGCACTTCCCCAAGCCAAATTGAGTTAATTTAATTCAATAAAGACCGCTAAGCCGGGTCAGGGAGGATGGCTAACAGTTTGACTAATTTTGTCCCGACCCGGAGTGGGGCCACGTTTCATTTTTGCCGGGGCCGCCCTCAGGTCATGGAGGTGGAACGGTGGATCCATCTTAACGTTCTCAGAGCCTGCATAAGAGTACGCCGGCCCGCGGGAGTCCTGGGTGGTGCACAAGTACTGGTCCTTGAGCTTATGCGCCAACTGAGTTATGTTGACATGAAAGCTGTGTATTGCTCTTTGGATGTGTTTTTGAGTTTCCGTGCGTGTTTGCGTTGGATCAATTAGTGCGCGAAAGAGTCCCCACGTGTTCCGGCTTGACATTTGCCGCGCGGCCGTATTGCATCGGGCCAATCAGTTGGAGTCGGCGAGTTGGACCGCATACTCAGCCGCTCGTTGAGAGAACTCGGCGATGCGAGCTCTAAGTTTCCGGTTGTGCTTTTGCCGGCGCCACCGACGGACGAGGCAATGCCGGGCCTCCCAGAGGTGGAGCAGGTGGTTGTCGACGTCCGAGACCACCTCTGAGAGCTGAATTTGAGATTCGGAGGAGCGAAGGCCAGAGACCAATTGTTCTGACCAAGTCTGGTAGGCTTGCTCATGTATGGGTGTCGCAGAGCTATAATTCTGCCTGAACACTGTCCAATCTGGGAGTCGAGTTTGTGTTGTTGGTCGCGCGAAAGGATGGGTCCTAATCGTAGTGTTCAAGAGCCAGTGGTCGCTGCCGTGGGTTTCCTCGGTGTTGGTCCAGTCTGCATACTGATTGCTGCGGGTGAAGGTCAAGTCCGGACATGTATCCTTAGTCACGGAGTGGCCTATAGGAGTTGGGTGGACTGGGTCAGTGTGAAGAGTGAGGCCCAGAGTTAAACGCAGGCTCCGCCAACGTGCGTCCCCGCTTCTCTTCACGGTAGTAACCCGACATCCGAGCGGGAGCGTTGAAATCGCCCACAGTCAGGAGGGGGTCCCGACCCGCAACTCTCAGCGCCCGGCTAAAGAGGTCCGCGAATGATATCTTCGGCAATTTCTGATTGCGGTATACATTGAGTATGTGTAACGGTGGATCCTGCTTGCGTAGTGGGAGGAGGGTCACCATTACATCGGAGTATTCAAGTTGTATGTCTAAGTCGATCTGGTTGGCGGTATAATTTCTATGGACACATAGACAAGACGAGGGGTCCTGCTGGAACGTCGTATAATTTGTTAGTGCGGCGCTTTCCCTGGCTCTTGGAGGCCAACCACGGCTGACAAATGCTCAAAGGTTGAAAGGAAAAGCCGGAGGTCGGCCCGCTTGGAAGGGGACCGAAGCCCCCGACAGTTCCATTTAATACTCGTAATAAGCAATCGTATGCGTGGAGACGTGATCGCCAGCAATATTCACTTCGTGCGATCTTCTTTCCGAGGTTCGTGCTTGCATGGCCTCCGAGACAATAAACACTCCTACCGAGGTAGCTTTCGATACACTATGATTCTGTACTGGGATGCCTTCGATGGGCGTTCTGTTCTTGCGGCATAACAGAAAATCCGCGCTGTGTTGAAAAAGAAAAAATATCGACAAGGCTTATTGTTTTTCCGTCTTAAGTGGAAATTATTTTGGGTAATGCACTCTTCTATAGGGGTACTATTAACTTTGCATTGCCGCACCATAGTAGGGATTCGCACGTACAGGCGCGGCCATTAGTAAACGGAGCATGCTATTGCGTTCAAAGTGCAATCACGCTTTCTCCATTGGTAATGAAGAAGCGTTGTTTGTCTGCAAGAAAGCCCACCAACCTCATCTACCATCATGCGCGTACCACTGCTGGAAATTTCAATTAGGTGACGCGTGAAAAATATTCGAAGACAATGGCGTGCTCCGTTTACTTTTGTCCGCGCCTGTACGTAGCAAACGCAAGGTTTTGTTAACACACGCACAAGTTTTTGCTGATTGGCTTGAGGGGCGCTACTATTAATAAACAAAGCAATCACGTGATGTCACGATAGCATGGATCAAAAGCTGATTTGCTAGAGAGAAACCAAATCTCATAGGCAAGCAGGTGATACCAAGGTCGTACTTTGCCCTGTGCTAGTTGGCACTTTTTAGTAACTTACACGTTCAGTGCTAACGGCTGGGACAAATAGGAAACAACACATGACTGGTGCCAGTCAGGTGTTGGGTGTTATTTGTCCCCCTCCTTAGTGGTAAACATTTCAGTTATCATGAAATTATGTTTTGATGCCACAGAACCAACGCTGATATAGAGTAAAGAAACCAATCGTCGTTTTTGAATACTTCGTAAAGTGATGCATGACCGTCATAGAAGTAATGACTATTCGTAAGAGAAAAAACAAACTTTGACCGTAAAGCGACGCGATACGAAGGTATGACTTTGCATATCTATCATTTATTTCGAAGAAACCCTTGCCTCTGGTCGCTTCTTGTCTTGTGATGCTACGCCCTCAAAGATAATTCGGCTACTGACAGCCGTAACACCTCGAGCCGTACCGTGAATCATCGCACCAGGCAGAGCTGCATGCCGTGTTTTCTAAACAGCCTGTTGAGCCAACTTATCTAATTTCCGAAGACGTCCAAGCACCCTACGTTGTGTCATTGTGCGCCGTGTTGTATGGCATGATCGAAACTGCGCTGCAGTCGCTAGATCAAAATAACATCAACGTCATCAGCCAGACCGAAAAAGCTAAAAAATTATAAGGACATCTTCGTTACTACTCCTGGTCTAAGGGTCTTTCCCTGACTTTGCAGCAAACTTGGCGTCACTTAATCGAGGCCAATGATTCCTGCTTGATGATTTTGCTCCAAGTTCGGCACTGTGTGGTATTCGATTGTGTGTTGAACCGTACTCGCCCTTTCATTTATACCCATACAACATTAGCTGCATTTGCCGGAGACAACCTTATCTGGTAGGGACAGGACGCCTCCACAAATATCGGCGCATGTGTTTTTGTTTCAGAGCCAAAGCCTCAATGTACAACTTCCGGTTTCGATGTGGATGAGGCAATGGCTTTAATGCCTTAGAAGATCAAACCGATCTCAACTGCGTGGTCATATGGCCCAATCTATGGTAGTATGACAACGTGATCATATGACCATGACCAATGAATACCTGTCTTTGATCTTAGACCTTGATCCTTGACCGCTTCCTTTGAGCTCGACTTGGACCTTGGCATTTTATTTGAGACAATGGGCACCACATTGACAATGACCTTCATTGACTCCCAAGGTAAAACCGAACTCAACTGCTTGGTTGTATGGCCCAAGCTATGGTAGTATGACCGCATGATCATAAGACTATGACCATTAGGTACCTGAATTTGATGTTTGACTTTAACCCTTGACCTTGAGTTTCGATTTGAGACAGTGGACATCACTTACCACCAAGTTTTCACCTCTGATTTACCCAGCCTCTAAGTGGAAGCTATTACTTTACAGAGCGTAAAACAGCCTTCACCTTAGTCAAGCCACAGCAAGGTGGTGATGAAGAATTTGATTTGCAATAATAAAACGTTTATATCAAACGAACTATGTCTCAACATGCTAAACAATGCTTTCGCTCCTATAACGAGGTTCAAGTCACGTGGTTATCTAGGCGAATACGTGATTAAATGTTAAACCTGATAACGTGGTCAAATCTGTCTGGCTTTATCATCTGGTTATCGTCTAGTTTATCTGTCTGGCTAAATCGTTCATTGTATCCGCCATTAGCAGTCGGGACTGGTTTCCCCACCAGACGGCGCTACGAGGGGATATTGGTTGGGCATCGGTCGAACAACGGGAAGGTAAGAGTAAAATAGTATATGAAGAACGCATGAGGAAATTGGGCGATAACAGGTGGGCAGCTAAGGTATTTAAATATTTATACAGAAAGAGCGTTGACTCACAGTGGCGGAAAAGAACTAGAAAACTAACCAGTAAGTATGCAGGTCATGAGGACGGAAAAAGAAAGAGCATTAAACGACAGGTTAAAAACGCGGAAGTTAAAAATTGGATGAATTCAATGGAAAAGAAACACAGTGTAGAACTATATCGATACTGGAAAAGGCAGATCAGCAAAGAATTTTTCTATGATAACTCTAGGGGCAGTGCCCTACATTTTGAAGCTAGGTCAGGGTGTCTTAGAACGCGCAGCTACAAAACGAAATTTAACGAAGAAAATGACACATGTGCAGTGTGTGGTAGATCTGTGGAAACAATTGAACACCTCATAATCAAATGTGATGGTATCCATCCGGATGTCGATGCAGGCACAGTCACTCTTCCTGTGGCCCTAGGGTTTAAAGATAACAATGGTCATGTAAATAAATCTCCAGTGGAAGTTAGCAAAAAGCGATTGGAGGATTGGTGGCTGAAAAACAGAGATGTGGCATAAGGTTAGAATTGTAGGAAACCGTAGGTAAAGATGATGGCGATTCTTAATGAGAAATTCCAACACAGTAAACAAAAAAATAAAAAAAGAAAACCTGAGCATGGTGGCAATTGCCACCACCCCGTTTCAAAGGGGGTGCTCTCGTCCGTCCGTCCGTCCGTCCACCGACCGACCGACCGACCGACCGACCGACCGACCGACCAACCAAATCCAACCAACCAACCAACCAAATCCAACCAACCAAATCCATCCATCCATCCATCCATCCATCCATCCATCCATCCATCCATCCATCCATCCATCCATCCATCCATCCATCCATCCATCCATCCACCCACCCACCCACCCACCCACCCATCCACCCACCCACCCATCCACCCACCCATCCATCCATCCATCCGTCCATCCATCCGTCCGTCCGTCCGTCCGTCCGTCCGTCCGTCCGTCCGTCCGTCCATCCATCCATCCATCCATCCATCCATCCATCCATCCATCCATCCATCCATCCATCCATGCATCCATCCATCCATCCATCCATCCATGCATCCATCCATGCATCCATCCATGCATCCATCCATGCATCCATCCATGCATCCATCCTTGCATCCATGCATCCATGCATCCATCCATGCATCCATGCATCCATCCTTGCATCCATGCATCCATCCATCCATCCATCCATCCATCCATCCATCCATCCATCCATCCATCCATCCATCCATCCATCCATCCATCCATCCATCCATCCATCCATCCATCCATCCATCCAACTGCTGGTAACTACGTTACCAGCAGTTGTTCGCTAAACATTTCCTTCACCAGATGAAATTAATAAATTTGAGGCCCCGCTGAAGAATTGCGCACAGAGTGCTCACTGTTCTCGTTATTGTTAAGTTCTGGTTATTGTTAAAGTTATCGGGTCCCGCTTCCATCGCCTACTAAATTACCTAGTTTCTAGTTCTTATACTAATAACTCATGTACGCATCAGTGCATGTCTCTAAATCACTTCACTGAGTCAAAGACAACAACACATTCACTTTGTTCATAATTAAATAGCTTTAAGGCACAAAAACAAACAAGACACATAGGTAGGTGACAGGACGAAGCGCCATCCTGCTTCGTTGTTGACACATAAGTAGGTGACATGCGCTTCGTCCCGTCACCTACCATTGTGTCTTGTCTGTTTTTTGCGCCTTAAAGCTGTTTAATTATGAACAAAAACCAACTAGCCCAGAAAAAGCGCTCGTAGACGATATTCACTTGGTTCACACTTGTTCAGTTCGAACAAAAAAAGGAGACTTTTGTTGCCTAATAGTAGCGTGCCCACACCTATCTAAATTAACAAATTTTATTTTTAGGTCATTTATTTATTTATTCTTTCCTGCCAATGGGATCACTCGCTGACGGCCAACAAAGCCTACGACGGCACCGCGCTTTTCTGATGCATGGGACCCCTAAGGCAAACGCGTTAAAGCTCGAAGGAGATGGGGCCGCGGTGGGGAGTGAAAGAGGGGGAGCTTACGGCGCGAACAGGTGAGAGAAGTCGCGCTCAGTTTGCGCTGATTCTTGCGTAGTGACTTCTTAAACGCTTTTGCAGACAGCCGTCATGCTGCGAAAGACTCTTACGAATTTTTTTTACACAGTCCACAGACTGTCCATAGACTTCTCTCTATAATGTTTACAGACTCTTTATAGACAAATCCAAAGTTCACACCCTAGAATCCCGAAGGAAGGTTAGTCGCCTAATCTTGCTTCATCACTGCCTGCAAGGAAAAATAAAAATTAAGTTGCCTAATTGCGTCAAAGCTCATTGTACGAGAAGAACCAGACAGAAGCAGGGACACTCACTACACAAATTTTCGCCCGCACAAACACATTTAAAGATAGTTACTTCCCTAGAACTGTATCCGAATGGAATTCATTACCTTCTCATATTTTTCTGTCCAGCAATTTTGTAGCAGAGTTGGACCATGATCTCTTCATTTCATGAGTTTGGTTTCTTTTGTGTTGCGATGCCTGTCTCTATCTTCAATTCTGATGGATTGTCTGACTTATTATTTTTTTTCTCTCTATGCATATGCTTGTCATTTTTTGTATTGCAAAATGTTTGAATGTGCCGCTCCTGCTAGGACCATGCATGGTTCGCAGTATTTCAAATAAAACAAATAAAAATATCCTAGAGAACAGTCTAGAGGCAGTACAAATCCTCTGGACAGTCTATAGACAATCTTTAGAATTATGGCCATACACTTTTAGCTTACTTTTATCTATAGACAGTCTATAGACTACGACTAGACAAAAATTATCTGTAGGAAGGCAATGGAGTCTATAAGAAGTCAATAGAATGTCCATACACGACTTTTATAAGGGTGGACCGCAACCACCTGCGAAAAAGCGACTGCGGTGGATGCAGTGTTTTATTTTGTTTTTATTTATTTGTAGCTCACAGAACACAAAGAGCATTGGGTGACAGGGGCATATAAAAAAAGAATTTCCCGAAAAACAGACGGTAAACGGACGACCGACAAGGCAAATACACGAGGGAAACCCAAAGTTGACCGAAAACAAAGTAAAAACATCATCTGAAGATGAAAATTGAAAATACATACAAAAGTCAAAAGGCGAATAATCGAAAAAATGATAACCCAGTACAAATGAAACAGTGGTATATCAGAAGAGGGCTTAGTCGGTCTGGTTGGTTCATGTTGAATGGTTCGAAGAAACAACGCTGACGGACGGGACGGAAGAAGACGAGACAGACACAGGCGCTGTCTCCAGCGCATGTGTCTGTCTCTTCTCCCGTACCGTCCGTCAGCGCTATTTCGTCGTATAACAGAAAAGAAAACATTTACAGAAACTGGAAACGTAGTAGAACATTTACAACGATACTAAAGTGATAAATGCATATACGCCTCCAGGAACGCCTGGACCAGAATGCTGTTTAGCTCCCTCGTCACGGTCTGTTGAACCACCTCGACCGATCAGTGATGTTTCCCCTCGAGCGTCGATTTTATTCTCGGGAATAAAAGTCTGGCAGGGTCAAGTCGAGGCTGTAGGGGGGCTAAGACAGCGTTGCCGCCTTCCCTTATAAAAATTTCTATAGACAGTCCATAGACTGTCTATAGACTTTAGTCTATGAAGTCTATAGACTGTCTATAGACAAATCCTTTAGACTGGTCTATAGACAGTCTATAGATTTATGGCCATACACTTTTAGTAGACTTTTGTCTATAGACAGTCTATAGACAAATGTCTACTGAAAGTCTATAGGTCTATAGGAAGTCTATAGACACATGTCTATAGACAGTCTATAGACGATCTATAGACTTATGGTTATAGATTTCCTATAGAGCTGTCTATAGACACTTGTCTATAGACGGACTATAGACGACCTGTAGACTTATGGCCATAGACTTCCTGTAGATTACTGTCTATAGACAGTCTACAGACAAAAGTCTACTGGTCCAGTAGACATATGTCTATAGAATATCTATAGACATTCCATAGGTGTGTGGCCTGGCAGTGGTATAGACCTTTGTCTATAGACAGTCTATGGACCTCTGTCTACTCAACTATTGGTAGACCATTATCTATAGACTGCCTATAGACTGTCCACAATCATTGAAAAAGGTCACCAGACAGAGTTCACACATGAAACAATCAATATACTTACAAATTTAGTTTATTTCCAAGCTATCCAGGCTGGGAATATGCAATACATGCACCATAAGAATGCACCACAGTAACATAAAAGTTGAAAGTAACAGTCCGGCTGATTTCCTCAGAAGCATTCTTGTGGCCTGTTGTCTGCAGTAAATCATCCGGGCATGTTCATCTGTACAGCACAAAGGAAAAAAATAATGTAAGAGGAACTGAAAAAAAAAATCCCATTCCATGTCGACACATGTGCTTTACAATGCAAGGCATATCCTGGCTATGCCATTCTAGAAAGGCAATCTTGATCTTTTGGTTTGGTTTTATGGGGTTCAAAGACCCAAGGCGACACAGGCTACGAGACGCTGAAGTGAAAGGCTGGGGAATAATTTCGGTCACCTGTGCATAGTACACAGGCCTGTAGCATTTTGCCTCTAATAAAATGCGGCCGCCTAGGCCGGAATCGAACCTGCATCTTTCAGGTCGCCATACGAACATGATAGCCACTGAGCTATCACGCCGGCTCAATCATTTCAGTAAATACACGACAGATTATAAGTGTCGTCATAAAACATTGTAACAAAGACCCCTAATCCCTGGACACTCTACTCTGAATCTAGTACTGATATTGATTTCTGTATGGCAATACTGTTACAGCCAATACTGATCTCTTTATGGCAATCCTTTTACGCTATTTGTAGCAGAAGACTTCGAACAATAGTGCCACATATCTGCATTGACTCGCAAGGAGCTGTTAAGAATGTCACCTCCATAAAATACAGATTCAGTGCACCTTACAGAGGGATCCAAAAAGGAGAATGTTGCAGCATTTATTTTTATGACCGCTATAGAAGAAGCGCTTCAGAATACCCTGCGTGAATTAAGCCTGGTACACCCGGCCAAATTTTTAACTGGCTCGGGTGTTGCATCGCTAAATGCACCTTGTAAAAAAGGTGCCTTTCGGCTACACTGCTGGCGTATTCATGCTGTAATTTAACGAGTGAAATGTCATTTCGTGGTTCCTTTTTGTTCATATAATGTTTGAGTGCAGTACTTGCGTGTTTAGATCAACGTTATCAGTACCATTCGTCGGCCACTACGAACAGCTGAAACAAGCGGCATACGCAGCAATGGATCTTGTCCATATGGCCTCATCCTCTGGGTAAAGTATCACTCCTTTCACGGCAGACAAGTCGTTTACCCAGATTAGTGCAAATGCGCTACCAGAACCGTTGCTGCGTATTCCGCTTTTTTCGGCTCTTCGTAGCGGCAGACGATGAATATTTCTGATAACTTTGATCTAAACATGCAACTACTCCACTCAAACATAATATTAACAAAAAGAAACTATGAAATGCCATCTCACGCGTCAAATTACAACATGAATATGCCACCAGTGTAGCCAAAAGGCACTTTTTTACAAGGTGCATTTAGCGATGCAACACCCGAGCCTGTTAAAGATTTGGCAGAGTGTACGTAAGCCGATACTCAAACGGGCACAAGCTATACAAAACCAGCAGGCAGAAGCAACCAGTTCACCACAGATTTGCGCCTATAACTTGAAGCACAAAGACTGAACAGCATACTCGTACATCTGCGCGCGCTCTTAGAAACAAGCGGGTTGCAGCGCTTCCATGCCGCGCTCATTATTCAGAAAACTAATACAGCACACAGAGGCTGCAGCTGCGCCGTTTCAAAAGCAGTCGCGAGGCTGAGACTGCAAATTACTGTCACGACAAAATACCGTCTGAAATTCACTTAGTTTTTCCTTCAAGTGCAGCTCCAACAGCGCAGTAAAGAGGTGTGTTTCTTGCATGGAGGCAGCCTAACCCAACGCTGCTAGAAAAATCAGCGAAAGCATTGAACGTCCTCAAAGTAGGAAGTATTTCAATGAAACAATTAACGCCTTCAACAGGCGCAGCTATAATAACACGAGAGCTTAATTTAATTTTAGGCGCAAATAAGCGGCGAGTCACATCGGCGCTTTCGTAACGTAGCTGTCTGAAATGAGAAACACATACTTTCCCTCTCGCGCAAATGGTATTCGAGAAATCTGTGCACGCGTGAGCGGGATTCATGAACGAACCACTCGGAACGAAATGTAAGCCACCTCTTGTCGAGCCGCAAGCCAGCGGCGGCGGCCAACGGCTCTGATGACAGACACGGACGAATCCATACGTGTGCAACGAAGGGGAGATGGGATGGAGCTCGTGGGTTCTTCGCGGTGTTAGAGCACGCCGGCCATTCGCGCCGGCAACGAATTTTATTCACCCATCACACTACAAGCATTCCTCCAGCGCCGCTTGAATACAACTTTGACAAACGTCTCGCGCTCCAGTCTATAGCGTTACAAGACACCTTTGCTGAAACGTCGGCGTACACGACGCGCACCGAACGAGCGTCCATACGTAGCAAGCAATGCACACCTCAAAAAGAACAGTACTCCATGGTCCAGACAGGCGATAACACAAAGATAAGAAAATAAATGTAATCCACCACTGAACGAGACTGTATGTAAGTACGTTTTCGGAGGTGCAAAGTAAATTGAGCTCACACGGCGCTAACTAAAACACAATTCCATTTCGGCCGTTATTCACAGGCTAAACGACATTCTGGCCGCGCATCTACCTTTAAACACGAAAAATCTAGTAGACAGCTCGCGAGGAGCGGCTTATCATCAAGGGCATCGCACAGACTGCCTTTTCGCGCGTTAGTAAAGACAGCGGGACAGAGATAAGCGGCATTAGTCGAGAACCCGATGGCTTCCGCCTTAGAAACGAAGATAGGACGTTTGTAACTGCGCACATAATCTGTTCTGCACACACACATCTGCTTAGAGTGGTTTAGGAGACCAAATTATTAAACTATAAACGTGTAGACTTACCGTAAGCGGACGATGAAGCTGGATTTTGAAGAAAACGTAATCCGCGAAAAACACGCCAACGCCATTGATGCAGCCACGCACAGGGTTGTTTGCAGCCCGAATGATTTTCCGCCGTCTCGCGGTAAAATGGGTAAAACGTGAAACAGAAACCCATTTCACGGTCGTATCTTTATCGCTCGCACTCTTGCCGTGTGCAGCTTGATCTGATATCCAAGACCACAGAAGGAAATTGGTTTATAAGCTTAAATTCTTCGCTTACTCTCTAAAAATCTTATTGTTTTCGTGAAAACAGAACCGAAATCTAACTTCTTGTCGGTATACGCGCCGCATCTCCCACCGAATAGTATGTGGTACAATTCTCAAATAATAATTATAAGGTTGCATAGCATAACGTCTTTTTTGCGTGTGTTCGTGTTTAGAAAACTGATATGCGCCACATCAGCGTGTCATCGGCTCCGAAGCAACAGGTCCAAGGGTAGGAACGAAAAAATACTGGCTTTGTGATTGTTGCGTCGCAGCACTTATTCACGTGAATACAAACTGCAAAGGTAGAAATGGCAGATGTTAATCGCACAGAGGACCAGGCTCTTTGAGATTAATCTAAGATGTTTCTAAGGGATGGGCGCTTCCTTGAACTCTCACACCCGTATTTCCCCCTTTATTTTCAGGACGTTTTAAAGAGAAATGTAGAACCGTTGATGAAATGTTTCTGATTTCAGCGCGTTGGACAGTAACGATCGAAAGATGGAATGGAATTGTGTAGAGCGATTCCTTTAAGGGACAGCGTATTCGTTCGATGTAGTACAGTTTGCGGGCGCCCTTACTTCAAGAACGGCTGCCTTTCCTCGCCTTACTTGTTAGCATTAAATATCTAATTGCATTGACAATATACGTCATGGTATAACGAAAAGGAGCTTGTCAAGGCTCCTGAAAACAATAAACAGGAGGGTGTTGTAATGGCCTTACGCAATACTTTTTAATTTCCGTAATAGCGAAGGAGGTGGGGGACTCCCGACATAGTTGCGGTCACTAGATGCAGGTCCCCTCAACATGCAGTGCAAAAAGAAATTGACATTGTTCTGGACTTAGCCGAAAGTCAGTGTATCGAACATAGTTAGATAAAATTACGATTGTTATAGACTGGTCTATAGGCAGTAGACTATCTATAGTGTACAGTCTATAGACGAAAGGAAATTGAGGTAGTTGTAGACTGTAGTCTATAGAGAGTCTATAGACCGTCTATAGACGAAAGGAAATTGAAGCAGCTATAGACCGTAGTCTATAGAGAGTCTATAGACCGTCTATAGACGAAAAGAAATTGAGGCAGCTATAAACCTTGGTCTATAGAGAGTCTATAGACCATCTATAGACAAAAGAAAATTGAGGCAGCTATAGACCTTAGTCTATAGCGAGTCTATAGACCGTCTATAGACGAAAGGAAACTGAAGCAGTTATAGACTTTAGTCTATAGACAGTCTATAGACAAAAGGAAATTAAGGCAGCTATAGACCTTAGTCTATAGCGAGTCTATAGACCGTCTATAGACGAAAGGAAATTGAAGCAATTATAGGCTTTAGTCTATAGACAGTCTATAGACAAATGGAAATTGAGGCGGCTATAGACCTTAGGCTATAGCGAGTCTATAGACCGTCTATAGACAAAAGGAAATGGAGGTAGTTATAGACTTCAGTCTATAGAGAGTCTATAGACCGTCTATAGACAAAAGGAAATTGAACCAGCTATAGACTTTAGTCTATAAAATGTCTATAGACAGTCTATAGACAAAAGGAAATTGAGGCAGCTATAGACCTTGGTCTATAGAGAGTCTATAGACAGTCTATAGACAAAAGGAAATTGTGGCAGCTATAGACCTTAGTCTATAGAGGGTCTATAGACAGTCTATAGACGAAAGTAAATTAAAGCGGCTATAGACCTTAGTCTATAGAGAGTCTATAGACAAAAGGAAATTGAAGCAGCTATAGACTGTAGTCCATAGATTTTCGATAGACTGTCTATAGACAAAAGGAAAAGTCTATAGGATGGCTATAGAGTCTATAAAAAGTCTATAGAAAGTCTATAGACCATTTTTATAAGGGTTGTGCTGGACAAAAAATCGGGGTCCTCATTCAGATGACGAAGAAGATCCTACCGGTTGGTCTTTTCCTCCTCTGACAACACTCTCGGCACCAACTTCGCGCACGCTTTCCTCATGGATAAGTTTTCTGTCACGATCCCAAAAACTTGGGTTTGAGGAATGCTCAAGTCATCACAAAATCATTCTGACACTCATTCTACGATCACTGTTAAGTAAATGTTTCCCTCGCTACACATTTTCGTTGGTCTTGCTGGTCGAAGGGCGTCTGAAGCGGTCGTCTTACTCCACTCTTTCCTTACCTTCTCGGAAAAGCTTGTGCCTATCAAAAACACCTGATCTACCCATGGAAGCGTCGCCGTAGGCCTCCTTAATCATGTTGTGAGTCTCTTTGCCCGGTTTACCAAGATTTACTCAAAACTTGATCGCGGATCGCTGATCTGGTAAACGCTCGACGATTCTGCTTGACGAGATGTTTCGACAGGGGTTCACAGTACAAGCGACCTCCTCTTTTTAACGGCCGAGAGCCGACTGCCGATTTTCCCCAGCATTCCCAATATCCCCCTTCAACGATCCTGCACGCGCAGACCACCTCTCGTCCGCCCGTTCGCCCAGGAAAAAACCAGTCCTACTACTTTCAGAACAGACCATGTATACGCGTATGTGCTTTTAAAACACTCCACGATCAAAAAAAAAGATTATGTTGTCAGGAAAATCATTCCAGAGCTTAATTGTCCTGGGTGACGCAGGTGATTTAAATGGCTGACTTTTTCTACATATTATATATACGGTTGAAGTTGAGATTATCTTGTAAGAGCCAAGAGGAGCGGGGAAGTGATTCCAGAAGAAAAAACGAAGGGCGGGTGTAAACGTATCTATGAAATAAACACTGATATGAAAATGGACGACGAAGTTCAAGTATCTGCATATCATTGAGGCTTTTAAGCTGGGAGACACTACAGAGGTAACTAGAACTGCTTAAAATGTACCGGGTTGCCCTACTGTTAATGGCTCAAGCATTCGAATGAGATAGCTTTGAAGGAGACACCATATATATTGTTACGCCCAGGGTTTATTGAGACCAGGACGGAGGACTGAAAACAGCTGGGTCCGCTTGCCGAGCACGAGACACCACCAACCTCGTTCTCCTCATCTTCAGCTTAGTCAGCAGCGCCGACCATGTAGAATAATAATAGGTAGAATTGGCCTTTTCATGGGCGTCACAAAATAAAGCGAACTCAAATTGTGGACGAACAGATGTTAGATATGCTAGTTTACGAACAGAGCTAGGCGACCTTTGCAGGCTTCGGCGTATGAAACCCAATGCCCTCGATGCTTTGTTGCAGACCGTTGATATGTGACAAGACCATAAAATATTTGTTGTGAACTAAATGCCGAGATATTTGTGCGACCTAACTGTCGATAGGAAGTTATTTATAGAGTAGTGGATGTTATAGATACAATGCTCGCGGCAAAAATTCGTAGATCTACATTTTAGATAGGTTTAGAACCATGTGCCAGTTTTTACATCAATCCATAATGGCGTTAACATCACTTTGAAGGCTCAGCTGGTCAGTCTCTAAAGTGCTTTTACAGTAAAAAGCACAGCCATCTGCGAATAGACCTAAATGGGATGAGAAGTTGTTGGGAGGGCGCTTAATGTGAATTAAAAAAGTAAAGGGCCACCGCTGTGGCTCAGTGGTTACGGCGTTCGGCTGCTGACCCGAAAGACGCGGGTTCGATCCTGGCCGCGGCGGTCGAATTTCGATGGAGGCAAAATTC
Source organism: Amblyomma mixtum (assembly GCF_055824585.1). Classification (NCBI taxonomy): domain Eukaryota; kingdom Metazoa; phylum Arthropoda; class Arachnida; order Ixodida; family Ixodidae; genus Amblyomma; species Amblyomma mixtum. Next base: position 88,644,818 of record NC_143012.1, read on the forward strand.
TAGAGGCCCGTGTACTGTGTGATGTCAGCGTACGTTAAAGAACCCCAGGTGGCCGAAATTTCCGGATCTCTTCACTACGGCATCCCTCATAGCCTGAGTTGCTTTGGGACGTTAAACCCACACAAACCAATAAAAAACAAACCTAAAAAAGTAAAGATCCAAGTTCACTTCCCTAAGTTACACCTGAGGTTAAGTCACATAGTGATGAGCAAGAGCCATTGACAACTAAGAATTGTTGACGTAATGAGAGAAAGTTAAGAAGCCAAAATAATTTAAGAGAACAAAGACGAAGTATAGATAATTTGTAAACAGTCGGCCGTGTGCAGCTCTGTCAAATTCTTTTGAGGAACGTAAAAAAATCAAGTCTGTCAGCTGGTTATTATCATGTTCCTCAGCTGCTGGAGTATCAGACAGATACTCTAGCAACTTCTCTGTTTCAGGCCGTACACATTAAAAGGTTTGCGAAAAAGCCCGCACTGCCTTGCCCAAGCGAGGCGATTTTTTTTGTGTGTGAAAAGATTCTCAGCCTCTGAAATGTCGCTTAGGTAGGTGCACGGCTGATCATGTTCGATTTAGAGCAAGATCTACCACGAAATTGCTAATATCGGTTTTGAATCAGTCATGAATCGGCAGTTGAACACTGAACCGGAAGATACATAGACGTCTATGGGGGTCGTTCGCGGAGGTTACGCTGCTGATCACGGGAACGGGTTCACGTTATTCCCAATGTGCGGGCCTCGCACCTCGTGGGCCGTTACAAAGAAATACGCGTCGTCCTTTGTGGCTTCAGCGTTCTTCCTTGAAGCAATGAGAAAAGCACGTTAGTGGTTTTTGAGAAGGCGAAATGACACACTAACTGCCTCACTGTTCGGCGGATACCTCAACCGCGCCGTTAGGATAAGAAGGAAGGTCGCAATGAAAGAAGATGTGTCTTCTTTTTTTTACTTTGTAGTTTTATCAATAGGAGAATAATAAAGGAGGAAATCAAACAACTACATGCCACAGGCAAGTGCGAAAGAGGTGGAGGTCGAAATAACTTCGGCCACCTGGGGATGATTAACGTGCCCTGACTTCGCAGGACACACGGGCGCCTTATGGATTTCGCCTCCATCGAAACGCGGCCGCCGCGGTCGGGTTCGAAGGCGGGTACTCCGGCTCGATAGCCGAGGGCCCACTGAGCCACCACGGCGGGTACGTTGCAACTCGTTGTCGCCAAGGACAGCCAATCCGGGCGATGCCACCGCGACCGGCCAAGGGTTACGTCGCGCCGCTCTACACCACTGAGGAGTGTTCGTTCTGTGGGATAGCATAGAGGCCTTGTGCGACAAAGCGACAACGCTTCGCCGCATTCAACTCTTAACGGTAACTTAAGAATCTTCAAAGTTTTCTGCCTCACTATTTCGGCAAATCAAGCTGTGTTCAAATTTCGGAGGAGGGAGTACCGTAATTGTGGGTCAAGTTTCAGTGCGAATGCACTTACTCCGATGGATCAACCCCGAGAAAGGTCTTGGGATGTTTGTATGCTAGCGGTGTTTGTATGTAAATTGGTAAATTGGTTTTTGAGGAAAGGAAATGGCGCAGTGTCTGTCTCACATATCTCGGCGGACACCTGAACCGCGCCGAAAGAGAAGGTAGGAAGGTAGGAGTGAGAGAAATGGCCGGAAAGGCAGGGAGGTTAACCAGGTGATGCCCAGTTTGCTACCCTATACTTGGGGAGGCGAACAAAGGGGAAAAAACGAAAAAGAGCGGCAATGAAATGAGTTTTCTAAGTGTCCAGCGACCATCATGTCACGGGGACAGAGGGCGCGCACTGAAAACTTAAAAAATTATAAACGGGAATACAACCCCGAGTCCCTTAAGAATCTCAGGAGCGCGAGGAAGGTTGTGTCCAAGGCCCCAGAACGTTGGACTCTGTTAAAGGACGCGAGCCCAAGCGGTACAAAGAAGCAATTAGGAAAGCGCGCTCTCGCTCAAAACGAGGGCAGTAACAAAGGAGGTGTCCGATCGTTTCATCACAACCGCACAGGTCACACGCTGGAGAGTCTGCCATTGAGATGAGATGGGAATAGGCGTTTGTGAACGAACGCCACTCCCAGCCACCGGCGGCACAACAGCGTAGTATCACCGCGGGGGAGGCCGAATGGTATATGATGTTGAAGCAAGAGGTTGAAGTGGTGCGAGCGGGGTGTCCAACCTCCAGGGGCAGACCACAACGTTAAAGTCAGGTTTCGGGCGAGCAGTGAAAGGAGAAAGAGAGAAAGAGGTGCCGTAGAGGAGGTCCCCGGAATGACATCGACCACCTGGGGATCTTTAACGTGCACTGACATCGCACAGCACACGAGAGCCTCTTGCGTTTCGCCTCCCTGCTTGTGCTGTTTCTATGCTTTTGGTGTTTGTGAGTTTGTGCCAAGTGAAAGTAAGATATAAAAAGAAATGAAATAAATATCCACGACTGGGATTCGAACCCGCGGCGGCACCAACAGAGCAGCTTCGCTGGCCACTGCGCGAGAGAGTACTGTGCTATCGCCGCAGGCCAACACGCCTCGGGTTAAACTGCAACACACTCTATCGCAGTGCATTAAACATCGCCTCCTTGAGGAACCAATACTGCTATGAAACTAATATTCGCGCTCTGAGCTATGTGGAGGTAGTGACAGAGGGTAGCTAGGTAAAAACTTTATTCATGAACCAAGTAAGGGAAGGAAGTAGGGGAGGTTTGGTTGGCTTGGTTCTTAATCCCGGTTGGCGGCCATCAGTCCATGACTTCTGGCAACCTTCTCCGCCCATTCCACCAGCCTCTTCTGTGAGGCCGGCTCGGAGCTAGAGACCGCGATCTCCCAACCTTCTAGGTCTGTGAGGTTCCAGCGTGATGGTGATTGGAGTTCTCGGCAAAGGAAGAGTATGTGTTCAAAGTTTGCTCTCGGAGCCCCACAAAGAGAGCATTCGGGCTTGTATTGAACCGGGTGTATTAGTGCCAGATAGGCCAGTGAAGGAAACGTTCTGGACTGGAGTTGCCTCCATATAGTCTGTTGTTCCTTCTTGAGGGCGTGGTGTGGTGGTGGATATGTGAGCCTTTCCTCTCTATAGTGTAGCGTGATTTCATTGCAGGTGATTAGTCTGTCCCGCGCGCAATCCCTCTCCACTGTTCAGCCTGCTCGGTTGACGTACGCTCGAGCAATAGAGTGCGCCTCCTCGTTTCCGGGGTTGTCTCCGTGGGCTGGCACCCAAACTAATTGAATTGGTCTGGGGGTAGTGGGGGTTTGATTGGAGAATTTTGTAGGTGGCAGAATGGTTCTGTCCCTTTGCAAAATTCCTGATTGCAGTTTTGGAGTCGCTCATTATGAGTGTGGCAGTGGAAGATGCTATGGCCAGTGCTATGGCCGCCTCTTACGCTTCAAGAGAGGTGTTTGCCCTTATCGAGGCCGAAGATTTGTGTTTGAGGTCGTGTGACACCACGCTTAGGGCGTACGCTGGGTTGCATGGATATTCTGCCGCGTCTACATAGGCTGCGTCTTCGTTGTCCACGTGCTTTTTATACAGGCCTTTGGCGCGTGCTTCGCGTCTTTCCCGGTTGTTGGCTGGGTGTACGTTCTTGGGTAGTGGGTGGACGATTAGCTTTTCCTTGATTTGCTTAGGAGTGCTGTGGTTGTTGTCCGGAGGGGGACCCGTTGGTTTAATGTTTAATGCGGCTGGAATGTATCTGCCTGTGTTTGTGGAGGATAGTCTGTCCAATTGTGTTGCGCGGTTGGCTTCAGTCAGTTCTTGTAGAGTGTTTGGACCCCCATGCGAAGGAGTCTGTTGTTAGAGGTCCCTTGTGTGAGAGTTAGGGCCGATTTGTACGCCTGTCTTATTAGCGAGTTTACTTTTTCCGCTTCTATCTTTGTGAGGTGAACATAGAGAAGTGTGTATACCATTCTGCTAATCACGAATGCTTGCACTAACCACCTTAGGCCATGTTCTCGCATGCCTCGGTGCTTGTTTGCTATTCTTTTGATTAGCCTGATGGTTTGATGTGTCATGATCATGAGTTTGGAGCGTGTCTCTGTATTGAGGCCGTTGCTTTGAATGAACATTCCCAGAATGCGGAGTTTCTGTACCTCCGGTACTGGGAGGCCCCCGACCTTCACTTGTATAGAGGGGTTTCCCTTTTTGTGACGGTCCGCGGTCGGGTGGAGCAGCAGGTTTTCGGATTTGGTCGGCGAGCATGCGAGGCCTATACAGGCCGTGCACTCGGCTACCGCGTCCGCTCCCGCTTGGAGGGTTTCCTCCATTTCGCCGACATTTCCCGTGGTCGTCCACAGGGTGATGTCATCTGCGTAGAAGGAATGGGACAAATGTGGGATGCGCTGTAATTTTTATACCATCAGTATGAGGGCAATGTTGAAGAGTAGTGGAAATAAAACGGAGCCTTGGGGTGTGCCCCTGCTTCCTAGGGGGAAGGGGGAGGATTCCGCGGACCCAAACCTTATCTCCGCCGTTCTGTTATTCAGAAAGGCGGTTATGTAAGCGTGTGTTCTAGTACCTACGCCTAAGTCAGATAGGGCGCTTAGTGTGGCTTTTTGCTGGACGTTGTCAAACGCTTTCGTGAGGTCTAGGGCTAGTAGTGCTCTCGTGCGCTTGGCGTGTCTGGGGTGTAGAATTTCTTCAGGGATCTGAAGCATCACGTCCTGCGTGGACAGGTTGCTTCTAAACCCAGCATCGTATGGGGGAAGAGATGCTGGTGGTGCATGTGGATTTGGAGACGGTGGAGAATAACGTGTTCGAGGAGTTTTCCCAAGCATGAGGTGACCGATATCGGACAGAGGTTCGCCAGTTGAAGTGGTTTTCCTGGCTTTGGAATAAAGGTGACCTTAACGTGGGTCCATTCCGGAGGGAGACTGCCCTCCCTCTAGTGTTTGTTGAACAGTTTGGTTACGGCTTGGATCGAATTTTCGTCCAGGTTCCGTAATGTTTTGTTCGTGATTTTATCTCCGCCCGGCGCCGACGTGGTGCGCAGTTTGTGCATAGCTGCTCTCACTTCCCACGTCGATATGTCTTCGACGAGCTCGGGGCTCGGAGGGCCTGAGTATTGAGGGAGTGGGGTCCTAGGTGTGGTTGTGAGATACCTGTCTTTTAAGTTCTGGATTAGGGTGCTGTCGTCCACATCTAACTTGTGAGCGATGCGGGATATGTTACGTTGTTGGAAGGCTTTAGTGTTATCTGGTTCCAAGAGGCAACGTAGAAGTTTCCACGTGTCTTTGAGTCCCAGATTTCCCGCCATGCGGTTGCAAATCTGGCCCCAGTGCTGACGGGTTAAGCTGCACGTGTCTCGATCTTTTTTACTAAGGACGCTATCCTTAGTTTTAGAGGTCTATTGTGTTTGTTTTTGAGCCACCTTTTTTGTATACTGGAGTGTGCTTCCCACACGTGAAGAAGTCTGCTGTCCACGATGTCCGTTTCCCGATGGCTGGGGACTTGGGATATGGCACTTCCGACGTCCTTCGTGAGCGTATCCAACCATGTTGAAAGATGTTCTATGTCAGCAGGGGATTCCTTCCGGAGATTCCTGAATTTATCCCAATCTGTGATTGTAAGTTGTCATTTTACAGAGGGGGTGATTGACTTCAGTACGAAGGTTGTTTGAATGATGTAGTGGTCGGTGCCTAGGGAGATCTGCATGTTTACCCCCTGACATTGTGCGATGTTTTTGGTGATTGTGAGATCTGGGGTGGTGTTTAGCTGCACGCTGTTTCCTATGCGCGTGTGCTGTTGTGTATCGTTAACAAGGGTTAGGCCCTTATTTTGCATTAATGTCCAGGGTTGTGATCCATTTCTGCAGTTGTGCTTGTAGCCCCAGCTTATGTGTCTCGCGTTAAAATCTCCTAGGATTAGTAGCGAGCTTTTCGCGCTGATATTTAACGCTTTTCTAATGACTGCGAGGAGGGGGGTCCGCTGCGTTTTGGGGCACTGTACGTGTTGATTATGAATAAGCTTGAGCTTCTTCTAGTTTTTAGAAGGAGCTCTATCAAGTGGCAGTCTATATTTTCTAGTTCGATTGGGTGATCTGTAGCGGTGTAGGCTCTATGGGCAAGGGTGGCTATCCGCGGTGTGGTGGATGTGTTCTGTTGGTGAGGGGTGTAGTTGAGGAGTTTTGCAGGGGTTTGCGTCTCCTGCAACGCGATTACCGCTGGGACTTACGCGTCGGAGAGTGATCGTATGTAGAGCTGCACGTTGCTCCGTTTAGAGCGGTAACCTCTGCAGTTCTACTGCCAAACACTAAGTTCCTTGCGTGTTGCTTCCCTCATGAACTAGCTTAGCTGGGGCGATTGGGTTGAATGTGGGTTGGGTGGAGGAGAGTTTGTCTAGGCTGCTTTGATAGTGAGCAATGACAGCATCTTGTGCACTCATCTTTTGCTCGAGCGCTGCCAGGCGGCTGTTGACTGTTGCTGCCCAAGTGTTGGTTTCCTTGGACATGTTTTCTATCTTTTGTTCGAGGATATTAATAGCCCTAAAGATTGTCTCGAAGGACATTGCGCTATCGGCTGTGGTTGAGGTCGGTTCCTTAGCCTTGCGTTTCACGGGAAGGCATTGTGTGGGGGAGCTTGGTGTGCTGGCTACTGGTGTAGCAGTAGGTATATCTCTGGGGATATCCATCTTTTCTGGGGTGGTTGATTTTTGCATTACTAGTTGAAGCTGCTTGCTAAGGTTCTCGATTTGTTGGCTTTGTTGCTGGATTTGCTTGTTCTGTTTTTCTAGCTGTGTCTTTAGCTGGTTATCCTCCCGGTCCAAGGAGGGAGATCGCCGGCCCCAGCTCACCTGTTTTTCGGACGCTCTGCCTCCGCTGCCCAGGGGTGGGAAGGACGGTGATCCCTTCCTTCTTCCTTTCGGTGGAGTAGAGTTGTTCCTCGTTCCAGGCTTGGATCTTGAGCGGGAGTTGGCGCGGCCTCTCGAGACTGACCGCTGCCGGCTTCGTGACAGTCGGTGGGTCGACGACTGCTCCCCCTCCGTTTCTTTGGTAGATTTGGCGGTAGTGCCTGGTTTCTTCTTGCCCGGGCAGTTGCAGCGAACCTTGCATTCTTTTGAAGCCGTAAAGTGCGATCCGTTGCACAGGATGCATTTGACGTCGCACATGGGTGGCTCGGCTGGTGGATGATTCTCCCCACATCTGCGGCAGAGATTTTGGCGAGGATCCGTACACACGTCGCTCCGATGTCCGGGCTTCCGACAGTTGAAGCATGCATCGGCTTTCGCCAAGAAAGGGTAGCAGTTGTAGATTGGTCTATAGAATTTGAGTTGCCCGGGGACCTTCTTGGTGTTGATGAAAGTGACAAGGGTAGACTTGCCGAGTTGCCTCGCGTCGGAAATGGTGTAGAAATCACTCTTGTTGTAGGTTTGGAGGTCGTAGACGATCTCTTCTGCCTGCTGGTCATAGATGGCGTTGTAGAGTTCGCCTCGGATGGCGTTGTCCGATTGAGCTATGTAAGCTTTCACCGCGAACGTCGTGTCCCCGACGAGTAGGGAGGTGATCTGCACGTAGCGCGCCGTGCGCTCTTCTGAAGGCGTACTCACAGTGAACGAGTTGTTGCGGGTATTTATACGGTTGATGTCCTGTTGACGTACAGCTTCCACGGGGAGATTCAATATGGTGCACAGAAAGGAGAGCAGGAAGCCCCCGTTGTGCTGGCGAAGGTCTAGGCCTCCGTTGGGTCGGAATATAACTTTCATGTGTAGGGTAGGCAATTTCGGTAGCGGGGCCTGGCGATTGAGTTTAGGTAGAGTGGACGAAGACGACTTGCGTTTTTGGGGCTGGGCCGGTGTGGCGAGACTGCCGGGTGGCGAAGACTTGGTTAGCCAGGCCGTGGCAGAGACGGCTTGCTTGGACGAGAACGAAGCTGGGTGCGCTAGCTTGTGGGCCGTAAATGCCGGGGTTCATCTCGGATCGGTAGCAAACTCTTGCGTCGTGATGTCTTCGCCTTCAACTTGGTACGCCATGCTGCTGCAGGCACGCTGGACGTCGAGAGAGGCCATGGCGGTGCACGAATCGTGTAGATAGGCCTGGGCTAGGCCAAGGCGTTCCGTGGTCGAGCTATGCCTGGCGCGAGGCCAAGCGAGGCGTCCGCCCCGCGTTCAGAGCAATACTGGAAAATTTCACGCAAACGTCGGGCTCGAAAGTACCGAGACGTGGATGAAAACGATGTGGAACAACTTTACGAACCGATTGCAGCAGCTTTCAGGTCATGGGTCCTTGAAAAACCGCACAAAAGAGTAGAAAATTCCGGAGCCGACGCGACACACGTTCGCTCGCTCTGGTGGTCACCTGGCGGTCCCCTGTAATTCTCTCGTAGTGACAGAGAGAAGGGCTCTGCATGCGTTGGCGTGGGCAAAGTTGCGGCAGAAACACGGCACTGGAGCAATACCCTTTGGCGTTTACAACATTGCTGCAGAGACGTGGCACTAGAGCACAGGCCACCGGCGTACATTACAGGTATATCGACAATGACGATGAAGAAGTTGGAGGCGCGCATAACTGCCCGAGGTCATCATCATCATCATTTAACTGGCCCCCTGTTTGAGTGGACACCTCAATCGCGCTTTCAGATGCGCGGTGATGGTGTCCACGTGCGAAAAACTGCGATTTCGCACAATATTTCATGCTTAGCAATCCTAAAGCGCCTGCATTTTTTCCCATGGTCTCTATTTGCGGCCCCGTTGCTCTCAACCCTGCTCTGGGGGTTCATTCTTCACTATCTGTAAATCACTCGGTTTAGTACGTATCTTATTTCTCAGTCAACCTCCCTACACAAAAATTTTAAGCTATTTTTATATGTTTCTATATATTGCTCCCTTGGATAGCCCTAAAAAAGCAGACGCATGTTGACGTGCGTGGTCTCTAATTGGCATCTGAATACATTCCTCTGAGGTAGAGAAGTCACAGAACAAAGTACTGGAATGCAGCAACAAGGAAACTGGCCAAAATTCAGGGGGCACTTTGACTGTCTAAAGTGGGTAGAGGCGGAAGCGTTTTCCGTACTACCTTTGCTCTTTCTGTGGCCCTGGTGGTGTTACATATATTTGAGTACTAATTACTAAGTGATGGCAAATCACTAATTGTTAATGACTGATTAATGCCTGAATACTAATTAACTGCTAATTAATGACGCTTAAGCTTCGCCTTTTGGAGTGGAACGCGACAGCGCGTTGTAGCGCTGCCAGGGAGTCCACGGAACGCCACCACCCGTTCGGCGCGATGCCTTGCCCTTTGAACGCAACGCTTTTTGTGGAAAGGAAATGGCGCAGTAATTCTCTGTCATCTCGGTGGACACCTGAACCGCACCGTAGAGGAAGGGAGGTGGGAGTGAGAGAAGATAGATAAAGAGGAGCCGTAAAGACGAAAATGAAAATTGTATTTGAGGAAAGGAAATTACGCAGTAACTGTTTCACATATCTCGGTGGACACCCGTCAAAATTCTGGGGGACACATTTTGACCTAAAGTGTGGTCACTGATGTGTGGTTAAGATGTTAAGCTTCGCCCCTAAGAGTGGAACGCGACAGCGTCTTGCAACGCTGCCAAGGAGTCCATAAAACGCCATCGCCCATTCGGTTCTACGCCTAGCTCGTCGGTAAATTGGCTTTTGAAGAAAGGAAATGTATGTGTGTGTCATTTGTCGGTGGACACCTAAACATCGCCGGAAGGGAATGGAGGAGGATGAGAGTGAGTGAAGACACCTGTTCATTTTAAACCGTCGAGCTGGCATGGCGGAGTGATAGCGTGCTCGTCTCTCACGCCGAAGACAGGGTTCGATTCCTGAGCTCCACTAATTTCTTAATCGCTATTATTTATTTATATGGCCTGAATAGTAAAGCTAATTAGGCTATCTGGGTAATTAAGCAATTAACTAAGCTCAGTTCCACTTACTTGGAGCATCACTATACGATCCCTTCAATTGGTTGTATGGTTACTAGTCAAAATGCAATAGGCCCCGTTTGACATTCGCGCACTGTGATGTGACGACCGTTTCCACCAATTGAAAAGCGTAACATTTTAAGGCGGAAGCCTTTAATGTCTCAGCGTTTTAAGCAGCAGTTGTGGACAGAAAATGTCACGCTTTTCAACTGGTGGAAATGGTCGTGACGTCACAGTGCTCGAATTTCAAACGGGGCCAATTTCACTTTGGCTAGTAACCATAAACCAACTGAAGGGACCGTATAGTAGTGCTCCAAGTAAGTGGGACTGAGCTTAGTTAATTGCTTAATTACCCAATTAGCCTAATTAGCTTTACTAGTCAGGCCATATAAATAAATAAAAGCGATTAAGAAATTAGTCGAGCTCAGGAATCGAACCCCGGTCTTCGGCGTGAGAGACGAGCACGCTATCCACTCCGCCATGCCAGCTCGACGGTTTGGAATGAACAAAGGCGCGTCTAGTGAATACGGTGTCTTCACTCACTCTCATCCTCCTCCATTCCCTTCCGGCGAGGTTTAGGTGTCCACCGACAAATGACAGAGACATACATTTCCTTTCCTCAAAAGCCAATTTACCGACGAGCTAGGCGTAGAACCGAATGGGCGATGGCGTTCTATGGACTCCTTGGCAGCGTTGCAAGACGATGTCGCGTTCCACTCTTAGGGGCGAAGCTTAACATCTTAACCACACATCAGTGACCACACTTTAGGTCAAAAAAGTGTCCCCCAAAATTTTGACGGGTGTCCACCGAGATATGTGAGACAGTTACTGCGTAATTTCCTTTCCTCAAATACAATTTTCATTTTCGTCTTTACGGCTCCTCTTTATCTATCTTCTTTCACTCCCACCTCCCTTCCTCTACGGTGCGGTTCAGGTGTCCACCGAGATGACAGAGAATTACTGCGCCATTTCCTTTCCTCAAAAAGCGTTGCGTTCAAAGGGCAAGGCATCGCGCCGAACGGGTGGTGGCGTTCCGTGGACTCCCTGGCAGCGCTACAACGCGCTGTCGCGTTCCACTCCTAAAGGCGAAGCTTAAGCGTCATTAATTAGCAGTTAATTAGTATTCAGGCATTAATCAGTAATTAACAATTAGTGATTTGCCATCACTTAGTAATTAGTACTCAAATATATGTGACGCCACCAGGGCCACAAAAACAGCGAAGGTGGTGCCGAAAACGCTTCCGCCTCTGCCCACTTTGGACAGTCAAAGTGCCCCCTGAATTTTCTGTCGACAACTGCTGCTTACAACGATGAGAGATTAAAGGCTTCCGCCTTAATAACAACACAAACTGGAAAGGGTGTGTAACCAAAGCAGTTAAAAAGATGCGACACTTGGGTATTCAATGTACTGAACCAACTCGCGATGCGTAAATGACACTGCCTGCAAGAATAAATCCCCCCGATATAGAAGTGTGACATTTTTGTTAAAAAATGGGGCCTCAGGTCAGCACTTAAACAAAATTAGTTCCAAGAACACTTGCCCCCAGCAGGGAGAAATTTGGTCACAAACATGCCGAACTTGTACCACCAGAAGGGGTTCTTTGTTAATTGTTTTTAATTTGTTAATTTGTTGTTCTTTACGCTGGCTAGCTCCACAAACGTAGATGGGGGCAAACAGAAGAGTTGGAGTAATTTGAAATATGCATTGCACTGGCTTGTATTCATCCCGAACGATAGACATCGAAAAGATGGCGACTAGATGGGTTAAAGTTTAGCAGGGCAAAGTTTGACGATGCAGCATTTTGCATTTAATTAATTACTCGTACGTCACACCACATGAATATGCCCCTCAATAACCAATCTAACCGAGATAAAAAGATAGTGCAAAATTTTGCAAAATTCGCTATCTTTCTTTGTCTGCAGTCGCAGCATAAACAAGAGAAGTAAGAAAAACAAGTGTCATACTATTTCGTCCGCAAACGAGGAATGTCGGGAAGAAACCTTTATGCTTTTGGCACACTGAGCGTTAAAGTAGTTTTGTGATCCCGTTCCGGCTTTGGTGTCCTTTACAGTATTCAAAATTATTACAAAAACAAGCCAGCGCTCTCATCAGCAGCTCAAATCGGCCCAATATACAGTGCACATGCATGAAATGATGGAGAAAGCTCTAGGCGCTTGATTAGTGCCACTTCTCTGCATTAATCACCGACAGTATCGTATACGGGAGGTGCAGGGTTCGATTCCCAAAGCCAACGGGCAAGAAAAGGCTACCAATAGGCACAAGAATTACCCTGCCTTGGCGCTCGGCTTCTTTGGTGTGAAATGCTTGTAATCGGCCTTGTAATAGGCTGCGCCTCTGCAAATAAAACTAACACTCTACAAAACATTTGTGCGGCCAAAGCTAGAATATTCGTGTGCAGTACGGGATCCCAGTCAAATCACATTGATCAACACACTTGAATCCATTCAAAATCGCGCAGCACGTTTCATCGTACCAAACTATTCCCACCATGCCGGCATTACTTCCATGAAAAACACCCTTACCCTGCCGGACCTGTGTTCACGCCGTAAATGTTTTCGACTCTGTCTTTTCCGTAGAATGCATCATCACAACCCTGTATTAAAGGATCATCTTTCTGCTCGCTCATCATACATATCATCCCGTTCTGACCACATGTTTAAAGTTGCTGTTCCATTTTCCGGAACAAAAGTGTGCAATTATTCATTTGTTTAAAAAACCAGCGCAGACTGGAACGACCTTCCACACTCCATCGCTGCCATCTCTGACATCTACAATTTCAAGACTACTGCATTTTCCGCCGTCTTGTAAAATAATATCGTATAACACGCACTGTTTATTTTATGTACCTAACCTCTCCTTTCTGTATTTCCTTCGCGCCTGGAAAGTATCCGAAATAAATAACATACATACTGTTTGGCACCGTTTGGCATGATTTGTACTTGCGGTATTAAAATCCGTAATCATCAGCATCAACATGATTGACTTCAGAGCATGGTGCAGGCAAAAGCTGGAGCGTCAAACTTGAACCTTTCGCTGCCATTGCAATTTTGGTGTCATTTACCTATACGTCGTGCCTCTGCGATTACGTAACAAATGTGGTACGTTAAATATCAGACAGACGGCATCATTTATCAGGCTGTCTTTGACCATCGAGGGAAAGATATTAACGCTCCATGTGCAAAGATATTTCTTCCCTTCCACGTTCGTATCGGTTTTCATCTCGCTTATCGCAGGAACTACGTACATATTAATATCATAGGCGCATTACAGCCGGTAAAATGCGGTATGCGAGTGGCGCTGATAACTTAAGCAGCATTGGGAAACCTATTTTCCAGAAATGCAAGAAATTAAAACAAAACGGGAACACTTTGCAGCACGCAGTCTGTCTGAGCATTTTTTTTTTTCAAACGCACATGATAAATCTAAAGCCCTGTGCGGAAGGAGCATGATCAGTCACAGAGGCGCCCGGCTGGGGTGCCGAAAATATTTACTTAGTTTCACTTGATGTTGAAAAGCTAAAGCTCTCGTGTCTGTCCACATTTACTGTCAGGTTGTCCTGAATCCCGGCTGCTGCTTCTTCAGTAACTGTACTATCCCTCGGGACCATTAACCTCCTAGCTCTTTCCCATAACAGTTGCGTAACACTCATAGCGCGGGCGCAAGAGACTCATTTCTGAAACGTAGTCGGAGCCCTACAATGCTTACACTTACGGCGGCGCTTGACCTTAATTTTTCTCCCAGTTTATGATTTTTTCTTCAAACCTGATGGGTTCGGGACAGAAAAATTCAGGGGGGCACATTGTTGACCCAAAGTGCGGTGAGGCGAAAGCCTTAAGCGCGGTGTTGCTGCTTGTGTCACTGATGCGTGGTTGAGATGTTAAGCTTCACCTCTAAGAGTGGAACGCGACAGCGTCTTGCAACGCTGCCAAGGAGTCTATAGAACGGCATCGCCCGTTCGGGTCCTGGCCTTGATCGTCGGTAAATTGCTTTTTGAGGAAAGGGAATGTATCTGTCTCTCATATCTAGGTGGACACGTAAACCTCGCCGTAACGGGAGGGGAAGAAGGTGGGAGTGAGCGAAGACACCGTATTCGCTAGACATGCCTTTGTTCATTCCAAACCATCGAGCTGGCATGGCGGAGTGGTTAGCATGCTCGTCTCGCACTCCGGAGACCAGGGTTCGGTTACCGCGCTCGACCAATTTCCTAATTGGTTTTATTTATCTGGCCAGACTATAAAGGTTAATTAGGCTAATTTGGTAATTAAGCAATTAACTAAACTCAGTCCCACTTACTTGGAGCATCACTATACGATCCCTTTAATTGGTTGCATGGTTACTAGCCAAAGTACAATTGGCCCCGTTTGAAATTCGCGCACAGTGACGTCCCGACCATTTCGACCAATTGAAAAGCGTGACATTTTGGTCGAACCCTCCTGCTTACTACGATGAGGCATTAAAGGCTTCCGCCTTAAAAACGCATCAATCGCCTTACAAATGGCCTCACCGAGCAAATTCAAATTTGAAGTTCCCATTGTACAGTCGCCCAGAGGCGTGTCTAGAAAGCTCGAACGGCACACGGGGGATACACCCTGCGCGTGGCCATCTTTCGGCAGCAGCGGCGTCTTGCGTCTGGCCGATTTCTCCGCCATGTTGGCCTGGGTGGCAGCCGCTGCAATACAGGCAGCGAGTACTCGCCGCGCTGTTCAGCCTTATCCGAGTGTTGATTTTTGCATGATTTTGACCTGCAAAGTGTTGCGCTGCCGGCCGGTATGCACTGAGCAACTGTGATCAAAATGGCCCGCCAGAAAGCCGCTAAACGAATTGCGCAAACGTGCATAGAAGCGCACCTCCAGTGTTGATTTTCGGCACAACTTGCAGGGAAGCATCTGCGTCGCCGCTCGCCGAAGCGCGGGCCATTTGTGCCGAAAATCAACATTGGAGGTGCGCTTCTATGCAAGTTTGCGCAATTCGTTTAGCGGCTTTCTGGTATTTATAATGGAGACATTTATTAATGCGACCACGAAACTTGCTGAGCGCTTTTATGTTGTAGTTATAATTATAAAAGTAAAACTGCTTCGTTCCGAGCTAACAGCAGTGTTGCTGTCAAGCGCTTAAGCGGTCTGCTCTGCGGTGCGCCGGTCACACGAATAGAATGAAACTGCGTTCGACTGCATCTTTCACTACATTTTCCCTTTTCACTGTCCTAAAAAACGGTACTTTCTGTAATGCTACATGGATTAAGCATCGCTGAAGCGCATAAGCGCACTGAATTCTGTTGCGGCTTTTGGCTTTGCATAAATTTCTTGATTACTTCGTACTAACGGTAAAATAGTTGGTGAAGCGTGCAAATGTAGGGTGTTCCACTCTTAGAGTGAACATGCGAGTGTGTGGCCGCGCTCTTCGGAGCGCCAGTGCGTCCGTCGGCGCCGCGTGTCGAAGCAATGTGTCACAGGAACAGATTCAACTGGATTTGGAGCTTCGCGTCGTCTGACATTTCGCTAAACTCCGAAAAAGATGTAGTAGAGAGGCACCTTGCCTTCGAGCGCGATGTAATTTATACACTCGAAACTGGTGCACCTGCTGTGACAGTTCCTGAGGGGCCTATCTGCTTGGTCCGTCTCGGGTGCGGCCGCTGATTAATGCCGGAAGAGCGAGAAAGCGCGTGCGTGTGGTCGGGTGGGCACTGCGGGCCTGCTGATTGCAGGTCCTTAATAGGCACATTTTTTTTAAACAATCTGCACTTTGCATTATGGCGTCAGTTGAAAATCGTATTTGGTCGAAGCATGCGATGTCACGATGCAAGGTGGACACGTCAAAGCTGCGGCCTTCAGATTTTTAAGTCCTGCTGGTTTATCGGATATTTACTGCGAGGAAAAAGGTGTGGCATTTGTGCAATGCATCATGGCTTTCAAGTACTGTCAAATAGCTATATTTACAGTGCCGTTGTCGTTAATTATCAGTCGCCAGTGTCGGCAGTTATAACCGAAATGTTTCATGTAACCCGCAGTGCTGCTGCATCGTTTACCCAAATTATTACTTAGGTTTTGATTTTGCAAGGGTCACAGACGACACATATCTTAGCGACATCAGCAGTAGGTGCTCGCGTGTAAGGTATGTGTAGCTGCAACAGCCCGCAACCGCACTGCCACCATGGCCATCTGTGTTCTTCACACTGCTCCGCTTCAAGCCGCCTTCGCTTCCTGTAGTTGTTTGAACAGCAGACGACTGCGCAGTGGTTTCCCGAAGACCTCGTTGCAGCTTTAATCGCACATACACCCAAATCGGGCCACTACAGCTAAGCAACCGCAACAAGTAAACACGGATAACCGCAGAGAACGCACGGGCACGGACACCGCCTTTCCGAACCAGCCAGAGAGGAGGAAAGCAACATGGCAGTGTTCGGCGCCCTGGGAGCGAGGCTGAAACTGAAAAAGGTCGATAGCTCTAAACAAGACTTCATAGAGCATACACATTTCCATGGATCGTGTTGAACTATCCATGCCTTTAAAAGCTATATCGAACGAGCATAAATGCACAACAGGGCGCGCCGTTCTATCGCTCTAGGTCTATGGAAGAATGCTCATCGCTCATGTCATGTTCCTCACTTCATGTTGCTCCACAAGCTCTCCTTTCTTGGTGTAACAAATGACGCATATCAATGGATTAAAAATTATCTTGAAGGGCGCAAGCAACGCGTCTTGGTCGACGGTTGTTTTTCAGATATGGCGACAGCCACTTCGGGAGTTCCGCTGGGGTCGGTGTTAGGGCCATTGCTGTTTTTAATTCATGTCATTGACATAGCAGGAAATGTTAATTGCCGGGTGCGGTTGTACGCCGATGATTGTGTTTTGTACCACTCAATTAAATGGCATTGTGACACAGATTACCTTCAACAAAATATAGACCGCATTCAAGAATGCTGAGATAAATGGAGCATGGAGCATGAGGCTAAATGATACTGTGTTTCCTTTACGCACAGGCGCACTCCAATTAACTCTGAGAAAGTTTTAAATCAGCAGCTTTTATCTAAAGTCTCGGATTATAAATATCTTGGTATTTACTTTACGGCTGACCTTACCTGGAGAAAACAGGTTGAATACATAGCAACAAAGGCGTCGAGAAGGTTTAACATCAGGTCAATCATGGAGTATGTCTGTGCTGCATGTGACCCATTGTGCTATTCTGGAGCGTGTTCAGAATCGTGCTGCGCGGTTTGTTACTAACAGCTATAGTTTTGATGTTCTTAGTAGCAGCATTAAGGAGGATTTGGAGTGGGACTCCCTTAAAAAGCGCCGATTACAGATTAAACTGGAACTTCTCTACCACATCTATTTTAATAAAACTTTCATAAACCCTAAAACTTATTTGATGCCAACCTATTTTACATCGAAAAGTTGCGATCATGAATGAAAAATACGCGAGAGGCAATGTCGTAGCGATGCTTTCAAGCACTCCTTCTTTCCGCATACCACCAATAAATGAAATAAGCTTTCTCTTGCTGTTGTTGAATGTCGGTCTCATTCTTTGCAGTTCGCACCCCGCCTGTGAAGTTCGCTGAACTTTCCGATGTGTCATCCAGCCTCCAGCACAGTGCACGGAGCGAGGCTTTGACATGTGCACCTGTCCCCGATCAAAGGCATTCCGAATTCAGGGAACCGTGGACGCACGACGGAGACTCGGTGGCTGCTCTATTGTTGCTGGCGGCATCGTCGCCATAACACTCGTTCTCTCTCCGTCTTGCCTCTCCACCACAGATACTTTCTAGCGCGCAGCTTTCTACAGTGCAGTGTTTGAATGCCTGCAGTCGTCGTGTTTGTGGCCAGTGGATGTTTTTTTTAACCTTCTCGCGTCCCTACGGATTACTGTGAGGACAGGTGTACGGTGGACGTTCGCTACGCGATGCGGCGCCGATGGGTCTATGAGCGTCGGATACTCAGAAAGGGCCCATAGTTAAACTGCAGTTGCCACTGGACGCTGGACCCCTCAGCGACAGCTTTCCTTATTTTTCATAACTAACCTAACTAACTAACTAACCTACCTAACTAACTAACTAACCTACCTAACTAACTAACTAACCTAACTAACTAACTAACCGTGCCATACGTGTGTCCCGTATGCACGTGCGCGGAGAGGGAAACGAAGAGGAAGGCAGAGGTTCGGAACGCACTGAGTTTTGTGCTGTTTGTATGCGTGCTCGGAACCTCTCTTTTCCCAAGTATGCCATTAGCAAACATCCTTTCCCCAGTCTTTGATTGGCTGACGGAAACTTTATTGTCCTTTCCCTAAGCATTGATTGGTGAGAAGTGTCGCCTATTTTACTATTGGTTGCTGTCCCCGCAAAGGGCGGAGAGAGAAGGCTTAAAACGGTACGCTCTCGGTTAAGTGGGGCTGATTTCGTGTAATCAGTGGTTCAGTCATGTTGTAAATACTTTTCTCCTTGCTTGTTTCTTCTCGTTTTTTTATGTGTTAATAAATAGTTAACCTCCTTATCCCGCCGTCGAGTAATGTGATTGCTTTCGAGTCCGAACCATCAATCCATCAAGAAATCCGATTTCATCATCATCAAATGTTTTCTCACATCTCCACTTGAAGAGAAACTCAACTGCAGCAACGCGATTTCAGCGTACAAAGGGGACATCTCCATGTTACGTTGCAGAAGGTCATGGTGCAAATCACAGTCCTTGGACCTCTTCGTTAAAATCACGCGAGTAGAAATAAAGCACTGCAGTAGTTGGTTCTTGTTACCTGACTATACCTCAAAAAGCACAAATTCCACATGCGAAAATAGGTAATTTTAACATTGAATGAAGAAGTGTGTACGCGCGAAAAGTTCAGGCTAGAACATCTGGAACACTTATTTGCGCCTATACGCGTACATAAAGCCTTTCGCTTGCGCATAGCCGCGCATTATGCATAGTGTTCTTGCGTTTGCAGTCGGTCCAGACTGTTGTGCAGATCTGTTTCATTGCGGTGTTATGTTTATAACTGAAGTGTAAGTACAACTTTAAATAATTATTTTTGATTCTTTATTTCATCGCAGACATCAATTCGAATAAAATGAAAAACATATTCTATTGGGTTGTACAACAAACAAGAAGTTATAAATTAAGGTTCGCAGTATGTGCCTATTCAAAGAGCCTGTTATTATATAAATTCAATGCGCTGTGCTATTTGTAACAGAACTTCGCAAATTCTACTCGACGCCGGATTCAGTTCTGTTAAATGTGGCGGACGAACTACTTTGGATTGAATATTACAACTAGCATAGAGAAGACTTTTAAATGGACCTTTGGGCAAGAACCTGTCCCAAGTTTGTACAGGTGATTTCAATATTTACTAATGTTGAGGAGGGCTCCATTTTCACAAATGAATTTCATGCAAGAAACAGTTTCAGGCGCAGTCAAGACACACTTTCGTAGCTTTGTTGAGTATTCCAACCAGGTACAGGGGACATGTTAGTGTACGAAGACAAGTCCGCCTGCATGTCGTTCAAAGGTTATTTCAAAGTGTAATTTGCTTTGAACCCTTCCATTTAGATTACAAGAGGCACTCAGAGCTTACATTAATCGAATAAAACGTACATGGAGCCATTTAAACTCAGGTTTGGAATAACTTCGTAGCCTGGCGAAATATATATGAGAAGTAGAATTTTTTGCTGACGTGATGAGTAAACTAGTGCTGTTGGCTTATGCGTGCATGTCTGATCTGCTGAAGTTCAAGGTTAACTTCTGGGGTACACTGCAGCCATCACATAACAAGCTGAACGCACATGACTTAAGAGAGCATTTTCTAGAACACTCACAGAAGCGTTTTAATTCTCTGCGTTTTATTTATAAAACTCTTGTTCACTCACTAAAATCTGGGAGAAAAATAACTCGCTTATGCTCCAAGCTAACGATATATATGCACATAATTACCTATGATTTAATCCTAACTGAATATGAATGCAAAAAAATTCTGCGTCAACACTGCCTCAGCGTTCGCCTTAAGAGCGTTAGCTACGAGGGCTTCAAGTGTTTACATCATTGTGCTCACCAAACGTGGAGAAGATCAAATCCAAACATCAGCGGATATTTCATTTCCGGAAGAATCTTTTCTAAGACACAAGCAACACCATCTGCCTCATGGATTTCGCACTCCTATTGCGATTTACAGCCACGTTAGCGACATAGTTCATATTTCTTCATTATATCAGCTAATAAATTTTATAAACATGTGCATAACAACACGACGAATTGTTTGACATCATCCGGAACCCAATGCGACAGACGGTTCGGCCGTAATGGCCGTCTGAAGGTCCTCGGAAGGCTCGCTTTGGGGGCGGAAAGGTCGTCGGTGCAAATCTCACACATACTTTGGGCTTCATCTCCGTTAGTACTTTACCATCAAGAACATGATATGTCATCTGACATCGCTTAGAGCATTCTTCGCCAAATGGGTGGCCCACAAGTTTTATGCAAACGGTGGTCCAAGGGGGGGGGGGGGGGGGGCACTTCGATGGCCGCTATACTGGGACATATGCAATGATTTGAAAGTAAAGGTGTCCAGTGAGGCGCTACGGGCCCACTTTTGATATGTGATATAGTGTGGTCACGTGGTTTTGGTCAATTTGAGCTGCACTGCAGACAGACGCGTCCTTGAAAAACGTAAGTAGCAAGAACTAACGCTCTTACAAATGTCCAGTGCGTATCTACAACACCATAATGCTATCCTATATCGCTTTCGAACACGTGGTCTGAAAAAGCTTTCATGCGCCACTATTACATCAACGCGCATAAGCTAACAGGAAGGGGCAACCCCTGTCGCCAGCACACCCCTTTCAACGTTAAAGGTCTCCTTAAAAGCCATCGGACACATTTCGCTCCCTTAAAACTTGTCAAGGTTCCTTGTCAACGTGTTGCATTGTCTCCTGTGAGCAACACAGAGCACAGAAACTTCGTTAAACCTCGCCACCTAGACCCCGGGCACTAAGCCTTGCCTGATTTTTGGCGGGGAACTGGGGTCATTGTCATCGTCATCGTTAATTCTTTTAGCTGATGCGGATATCTTTAGGCACAGCATTCTTGGATGCGCCAACGTCAGCAGTGAGGTCAAAAAATCTTAGGTGACGTTCGCAATGGACCCCTGCGTATATGTACAGAAATTGAAGCATGCATGCCTTGCTGATGAATTCACATCACCCAATCCTTTCGCAACCCTGCTCATCGGACCCGTCTTCACAGTCCTTACAACCCTCGCATACTAAGATACGCGATATGCAGGTGCCATTGCCGCAGGTAAATTCCTGCTGCGAGCAGGTTGGTCCGCAGTCATTTTCGTCGGAACCGTCGTGACAGTCAACATCTCCAGCACACACGAATTCCTGCCAAATGCAAAGACCATTCCCGCAGGTGAACTGTGACTGCGAGCAGGTCAGCGTTTGGCAGCCTTTCTCGTCGGAACCATCGGGGCAGTCTTCGTCCCCGTCGAACTGGAGCGAGTTCAGAATGCTGCGACTATCTCCGCAAGGAAACCCCGACTGTGAACAAGTCGTATTCCCGCCATTCTTTTCGTCCGAAGCGTCAGTACAATCGTTGATACTGTCGCACTGCGAACACTTTCGGCGCTGAGTGGTCCGGACATAAAATCTTCAGGCCTGTAGATACGGGCCTCGCAAGCTAACGCACCTTCGTCCGAGTGGTCGTTGCAGTCGGGAAGGCCATCGCACTGAAGTTGGTCCCAAATGCACTGGCCGTTTTGGCATGCCAATTGGTCCTCCATACACGGGCAGTCATTCTCATCAGAGCCATCAGAGCAGTCTTTTTCTCCATCGCACAGCCATTGAAGGGGAACACACCTGCCACCGTATGCTCCGCTGCAGGCGAATTGGTCTGAGTTGCAGGTCTTGGGAGGACACGTTGCCGTATGTTCGTCCGATCTGTCCACGCAGTCTGGATGCCCATCGCAGAACCGCCAGCTCGGTATGGATTGACCATTGAGACATGCGAATTGTCCCTGCATGCAGTTTGGAGGTGAACAGTTTGTCTCGTCGGAAGCGTCGCCGCAATCGTCTTCGCCGCGCACCCTCATTTGAGAGGGATGCACTTGCCCAGTAGTGCGCAACTGAACCAGTTCGTCAGACAAGGTCGGGGCGTTGGAGTCGTGCTCAGGCAGTACGAATCTGTGGTCCTTAGTAGGAAAGCGAAGACCAGGAGCGACAATAGGCTCATGAACAAAACAGCTGGCCTGGAGTCATTCATAGTTCTGGCAACGCACGACTGCGAGGTTTTCTGCCGGTCACTTTTCTCCTTCTCGAACGACGTGTAGGAGTCAACACTGTCTTCGAGCAGTAGCCTTCTTAAGGGCTACTGTGAAACTCTTCGATGACGGACGAGTTACTCAGAGGGCCGAATGTCACAAACACCAGACAGCCCCGAAGAAATCACATCTATCTCTCTCCAGGGAAATTCAAGCGTGTTCAGTCTAGGCCACCTCAGTTGCTCCGCTTCTGGGTCGTGTATAACTGGCCCAACTGAACGAAGCACGGGACCGAATTGTGTTCCGCTAACCTGACAGTTGCAGCGGCACGCAGATAAACTGCAGCAAACGATGTCCTACGCACCTTCGGGCGGTCTCCTGCAGTCGGCAAGGCGAACACTGGAAAAATGGGTTCATGCGTTTCGAGCTCATGCAAAGCGCCTCGCAAGCCGGACGCTTTCTTCACCGCACGTTCAATAAACGTTGTTAGAAAGAGCAGTCGCAAGAACAGGCCGCCCCGTGCTGTGATGACGCGTTTACGGCGTTTGCTGACCGCATAGAGAAACGACTGTTTATTGTCCCTCACGGCAGTGACGCCATTTCCGGCCTGAGAGATGACAACTACATTTTACGCCATGGAGAATCGCACTGCACTGGGGAACGGTAGGGGCGCATGCGATCAAGTTTGCACGCCCCTTGGAAGTGTACGCTTTAGCATCAGGCCCACAGAACACAGGAACCCTCTGAGTTGTCGAATAAAATAAGGCCTGAACAAGCAAAAATTAAAAATTCACAGGGACACCTTATTACCTTGTGCTGTCAATAGTATAACATTAGAACCTGTTGACGCCTTTACCCGATGTCGCGTCACTTCCGGTGTGGTGATGATATTTTCGGTCTGACGATGTCACTTTACTCCAGCCAAAAGGAATTATTCGCTCTGGTGACGTTACTTTGTCCAGCCAATTGTAATTACCCGGCCTCCTGACGTCACTTTTCTTCAGCCAATGGGCCAAAGGTATAATGAATCAGATATTTTGTCCCTCGTGAGACTTCTAGTGCTATGGTATTAAAATAAATCCTGCAGAAATCAAACACAAAGCAAGCAATCCTTTCCCTCCTCAGCCTTGCGGGCTCACTGATAAGTACCCTACGCGGTGATCCGTACTCCATATGGCGCGTGGATGCCGAGTCTGAGGCAATGCGATGAATCCCTGAAGCGAAATAGTCCTCCCCTAGGCTGTCATTTTGCGTCCATGTCCAACATTGTCGAACAAAAATTTTAAAAATTGCAAAATTGTAAGACACTGCTCTGGAAGTATGCAAGGTAATGGTCAAATCTTCTGATCTGTTGCAAAACCTTCCAAAAGCGCCTGTCCCGTAGTCTTCTTTTCTTGTGTCCCTGTTCCTACGCTGTTTTTTTCGCAAAAGCTTTCTTTTAAAGTATTTGTATCGACGCATCGAACAGTCAAGAGTGCCATAGAGAACCGATGGGGAGTGGTGTTGACAATAGCAAATACTTTAATAGAAAAAAAAAATACAGGACTGCCGTCGGGTGATCTACAAATATACTGACTGTTATATTGATATCTTACACCATATGAAAAAAACCTGCGCTCAAAAACGGTTTCTCGCTCAAAACGCTTTTGTCCATAACTGTACGGTATGTTTCGGTAAATTACAGTTTAAGGGAGCACCAAAAGGTTGTTTACCACTGTCCGGCGGTAGTTCATTGGCGAAGCACTGAAAGGATTGCAAAGGTTGTTTCTGGCGCTTCTTCTGTGATCCACGCGGGAAGCTAAAGAAAAGAACGATAGGTAATCGAAGCGCTTGAAATTCATAGGGTGGAGTGTTAGCACTCCGTCCGTAATATTGGTAAAGAAGGAGACAGATTACCTCTGCGAGCTTATGCCACGCTTGAGAGAAGCGCGACACTGGTGAGTACAGATTAAAATGTATATAATGGCATATAAGCGCAAGTAAAGTATTAGTTGATGTCCAGCGAGTCTCCTGTATTGTTATGTGTAGGGTGCAGTAGTATGCGTGCGTGTGTAAGCGCGCGTATTGTATGCTCACGCTCGCTAGAAGAAATGAATCTCGGAAGCGGTTACCAACTCTCCAAACTGAATGCATTAGCGAGGTTTCAGCGGTTGTCTTTGACATCTACGACTTGGTAAAACAGAGTGAATTTGAATCGAACAGATTAAGCTAAGCAAAAAAAAAATCCGAGGTTGCAAAGAAATTGCCATTTCTCAGTATTCACCCTTATATTCCATATTCCGGTGGCCTGAGTAAATATACAAAATGCGTCTCATTACAGACCTCATGTGGTTGTAATTAAGTAGAATGATTTTTATTGAAGCAATTTTCGTTTTAGATGAGAAAAATTATTGAATGGCATCACTACCGATGATTGTTATCACTTAATGCAATGGCACTGCAAAACGCAGTGGCCCCGCCTCGAAACCTTAATCTGCCGCGTACTCTTACAATCAGGCGTTCATGCTCCCACGTTCTGGTCGTAGCCGACACCATCTTTTCTCATGCGCCGTGCTAGCACGAGCAGTGACGCGCGGAGTGTCAAGGGATTCCGGAATTCGGCTCAGCGCACTTACAGGTTGCTGAAACTAACATTTTGCACAATTGGTTTTAAATAATCTTTCCATGTTAGATGAGTGCTTTTTCGGCATAGCAATGTCAGCTGTGTAGTACATCACAATACAGCTAAGACGTGCTAACTAGCAGGATAGCAAACTAATACTGAATACTGATCTTTTTAAGTACTAGTTTTAGGCTCCCCAATTATGGAGATGCGTGTATGCAAGCCTAAGTAAAACCCATATCAGCCTTTGCAATCTCAGAAACCTGGCTACCTTCGGCGCTGTGGCCCAACAAATTTTGTCTACATCGCGCCAAAATTCATGCATTTTCTAGAAGCTTGCCGACAAAGCAACCTCTCCAGTGCATG